>NC_137921.1:35228755-35251255 GCF_963457725.1 Sprattus sprattus | reverse complement strand
ATGCACAGATATACACAGTCACATATGCAGATACCTGTGTTTGCACTCACACTTCCAGATGCAATGATTGGTAAAGCAGAAGTAATGTCTGTATTTGATCACACAGTATAACATGCTCATGTATGTCGAAAGGACGTTCATATAAAAAACGGACGTCTAGGGGAATGTAAATATGAACACAGGAACTCCAAACCTCACAGAATTGGTTAGGATCCACCAAGTGTGTGTGAGGCATGACTTAGCCGGCTGCCTATATGGCGCCGGCTGAGGGTGAGGTAATTTGTCATGGTGGACTCCACACGATGGGGAAGGGCAGGGCAGAGTCATACATCTAACAGCTAATAAAACATCATGATGGAATAGGCGCCATCATTGGGCTGTCAGAGCAATCATATGTGATAGCCTCCACCCCGGCAGCTTAAATAAGCCACTCATCACTTCTTCTCCACATGGCAGTGAAACACTAGCCTGGCCATTACCAGCCTGTGACTCCATTTCTTTCCGTCATTCAGTCTGGCAAAACCCAATGCATTTTCGTTTCCGAGATGGGTGGGTGCTTATCTTGAGGTTTTAAATCATTGGAGTTCCCTTAACCAATCAGCAACGTTTGGGAATGGCGGGATTAAAGCATTCACTAACGGGACCATCTGGTAGATTAAACTCTTCCCAAAGCCATTTGGGAGAAGAGCTACAACGTCCTTTCCAATCATAAAACTTACAAGACAATCCTCTTGTTCTCCTTTTAATTTTCTGATGTTCTCGAGAGTTGCGACAACTTCTCCGATAGCTTTTCGTGTCTCTTCATCCGTCGCCATTTTTGCTATGCTGGTAAACTACAAACTCCGCTGGGCGAGTTTTGCGTCACAGCTCTGAACTGTTCGCTGATTGGTGCGGTTGTAGGGTGAAGCCAGGAAACGATGTTAGGCGGGGCTGGGCCAGACTACGTATGAGCTTGAAATCAAATCAGGCGGAAATACATAGGCTGGTGTCACCAGGCTAGTGAAACACAGCCTGGGTGAGGGAATAAGGTTCTCATCACTTCTTCTCCACATGCCAGTGAAACACAGCCTGGGTGAGGGAATAAGGTTCTCATCACTTCTTCTCCACATGCCAGTGAAACACAGCCTGGGTGAGGGAATAAGGTTCTCATCACTTCTTCTCCACATGCCAGTGAAACACAGCCTGGGTGAGGGAATATAGTCCTCTGAAGGGTCTTCACCAAGACTCAGTGCTTAGGTTCCCCAGACATAATAAAGTTTTAACAGGGTGAATTTCAGCGATTTACTGCTTTTAATGGTTCTGGAACACAAACATCTGGTGATGAAATTATACTATTACAAAGCAATTATTGGAGCAACAGATTGTGTCTGGTGATAGGGGCCATTGGAGCTGCCTTATTTTCTCTTTATAAAATAAAATGAGACCTCATCACCACAGAGTCATCTAACACATCTACAACACAAAGGTTCATCTCACAGTTCTGCATTACATTATTAGAATTGTAGCAGGTTTGTTTGTAGGTTTGTCTCAGAATTCTACATTATAGGCTATAGGTTTGTCTCGGAATTCTATATTATATAGGTTTGTTATAGGTTTGTCTATATAGATTTGTGTCAGTATTCTGAGTGCATACTGTGCAACAGTTACTGCTCTTTCTTTCTGGCAAAGCCAGGATGGATGATGGATGAGTTTGTGTGTGTGTGTGTGTGTGTGTGAGAGAGAGAGAGAGAGAGAGAGAGAGAGAGAGAGAGAGAGACAGAGACAGAGAGAGAGAGAGAGAGAGAGAGAGAGTCTCCACTGCACCAGGTAACTGACAGACAGATTTCCCAGGGGATTGAAGAATC
Organism: Sprattus sprattus; assembly: GCF_963457725.1. Classification (NCBI taxonomy): domain Eukaryota; kingdom Metazoa; phylum Chordata; class Actinopteri; order Clupeiformes; family Clupeidae; genus Sprattus; species Sprattus sprattus. Next base: position 35,249,411 of record NC_137921.1, on the reverse strand, counting down.
TCAGACCCTCTCTTGACAGAACAAAACAGACCATGAAAATAAATCATTCAGTCTTTTGTGGCGCGTTTTCCATCTTCAACTCATTGGCATCCAAGACCACCACAAAGACAGCAACTCTCCCCTCTCTCTGGGTGTTTCTCAAAGTCAAGGATGCATCCTTGGTAGGACGGCTACTTCAGAGTACTTCAAAGTTGGATCCTTCAAAGGCAAGGCCACACTTCCTATCATCTGGAGAACAAACAATAGAACAGTCTAGCGAGTGTGAAGGTGTGCTTCATCGAAAAGGTCCCATCATCAAATTCCTCACTACTTAAAAAAAAAGGCTCTGGTACGTGCGCGTAGGATTGTGGGTGCTTTAAGAACGCAAAGGATACTCCAACTGCATCCAGGAAAACTCTCTGAAAGAAATTCACGGCACTTGGTAGAATTCAAAGCATTCTAGGCATCGGGTACAGTCCTTCAATGACGTAGCATCCTTCCTTGACTCTGAGAAACACCCCCTACCTCCTTCCTCATGGATGTTCCAGCAGCAGATGAGGATAATCACAAATCAATCATGAGAGCGAAAGGAGATCAATCATAAGAGAGATAGGAGATCAATCATAAGAGTGATACGATACCCCTGCAGGAATGCTGGGTGAGTGAGAGGTATGAGTGATGGGTGAGTGAGAGACATGGGTGATCAGAAGACAGGATGTGATATGAGAGATAAGAGGATGAGAGTGAACGGTGAATGAACACCAGCCAAGCCCACTAAAGAGGTCAATGCATACGGGTCTGGCCCTCTTACTTGAGGGTTGAGACCCAGTCTGGTGTGGTGCTCTTACTTGAGGTTGGAGACCCCGTTTGGTGTGGTGCTCTTACTTGAGGTTGGAGACCCCGTTTGGTGTGGTGCTCTTACTTGATGTTGGAGACCCCGGTTGGTGTGGTGCTCTTACTTGAGGTTGGAGACCCCGTTTGGTGTGGTGCTCTTACTTGAGGTTGGAGACCCCGTCTGGTGTGGTGCTCTTACTTGAGGTTGGAGACCCCGTTTGGTGTGGTGGGCTCGTTGAAGCGGCGCATGTACTCGTGCATCTCCGGGAAGCTCTTCTTCATGTAGTCCTCAGCGCTGCTCTCGCGCACGGTTCCAAAGCGGAACCCCTGAGACGGGTGGTGGAGCTGCAGAACCCAGAGGCCAGAACAGGGAGAAAACAGACGGAAAGTTTCAGAGAGAGAGAAACAAGAAGATAGAGAGAGAGAGAGAGTGGAAAGAGACGGAGAGAAAGAGACAGGGAAAGGAGGAAAATAGAGTGACAGAGAGTGAGTCGAAGAAAAAGTGTGAGATGAAGAGAGGAAGCCATACAAAGAGACAGAGAAAAAAAATCAGTCAGAGTCTCATTCAATGAGGCACAAAAGTGTCAGAGCTAATCAGAGACTGTAGAGGAGGCTCACGGATGATGGAGAGAATATTAGAGGGAGAGAGACAGAGGCAGAAGAAGATAAGGCTAAGCGAGAGAGTGCGAGAGAGGAAGAGGAAGAGGTCGATACGGTTAAGACACAATAAGTTGACTTGCATAGAGATCTGACAAAGAGACAGAGAGAATGCCTGTACGATAGAAACCCTCTTCACCCATACCTGCCGTCTGCTCCAGACAGACTACTCATCAAAGGAGCCTTTCAGAGAGCGAGGCACATCTACATCCATACTCCCTTACGTGTCCAAAATACCTCCCGCACTGCTGACTTGGGATCAGTCAGGGGGCCTCTCACACAGCCACTGGCGCCACATTAGCTGCGGTGCATCACCCTTATTAGAATCTATTTGTAAAATCAAAACGGCTTATCAGCAGTCTGCAGCTCTCGCCTGCCTCAGTCTCCGTCTCAGTGTGTGTGATAGTGTGTGTGTGCGTGTGTGTGTGTGGGTGTGAGTGTATGTGTGTGTGAGTCTCAGTGTTTGTAAGCAACCATCTCTCCCCTCTTTCCTTCCTCATCTTTCACTTTCATTCTTCAGCGTCATCAGCTTCTTCATTAGCCACAGACAATGACTACTGAGCTGTACGCCAGCAGCGTGTGGATTGCATTAGTGTGACTGTGACGCACCTTTAAGCACGCTTTAGCAGATCTTTCCAGGGCAGAAAGTCTTACCTCGAAAGTGGATGGCTGGGTGATAATAAGCAGAATTTGTCTGCGAGAATTTGACTTTGAAAGTTCCTGTAATCAGGTGTAAGATTCATGATCAAGCAGCTGCTGTGACCACCAGAAGTTGGCCAGCTGAATACCCAAAATGGTTATCTTATCATGGTCACAAAGGAAAAGGCCCCACACTGGATTTCCTCAGACACCTGGGGTCAGGAAGCAAACTGAGGTGTGAGTGACTGCAATTAATCATAGTATGGGAATGGGGGAAGCCATTGAGAACCATCTCAGACAGAGAAACCAGATTATCATATACAACACAAAAGGTTGCCAGACCTGTTTTCATTACAAGCCTAGCTCATTTACATTAGAAGCCTAGGAGTGGTCTTAAAACAGTATATATGCCTAGAATTGTGGATGCTTGTTATTCAGTCCTACACCGCTGAATCCGGAGTAAGGCTGCTTCGTCACTGCACATTATTGGAATAAAGATTGCTGCATCAAAAACAAAGAAACCTCTATCATTTCTTACAATTGGCGAGCCAGCCCATCTTGCGATTTCAAAAAAAAAAAAGAAGAGGGGATTTGGTAAGTATTCTACTAAAAACCTTTTTTTTCCAGGATATTTGCAAGTTTAAAACAACCTAGAAAGGAGATTTAAGAATAGAAATAATCTGTTCATGTCTTTATTCCATTAAAAAGCAGGTGTCTGGCTGTTGGTTAGCTCTGTGCAATTTTTCTAAAGATTCTAAAGTAACTGAATCAGCCCGAAGTAGTGCGGTAGTAGAATTGTATCAGAATATGTTTCTAAAGTAACTGAAACAAAGGCCCAGACCGTGAAACCTAGTAGTGTGGTAGTAGAATTGTATCAGAATATGTTTCTGAAGTAACTGAAACAACTAGTGTGGTTTAGGTCCGAAGTACTGTGAATTTCAGGAACACTCAGTACTGTAGTTGTGCCCGACGGACAGTGGCATAATTATTAACCGGTGTATTTGTGAGTGTGAGAAAGAAGTGAAGTCAGCCCGACGAATAATGACTGGATAATAGCCAGTAGTTGAACATGAAGCATTATAGACATACATTCAGATTTTACGGCACAAATCCATAAGCTTGAGATGGGATCCGACGTAACGGGAAAGATAAATAATTTGAATTAAATTGTGTACGCGCTTGACTGTTGAAAGGCGCTATTTCAATGTTTAGGACAGAAACGTCATAGGCTAGCCTATACGTGACATACGAAGCATAATACCAAGATTGATTGACATAAAACGGAGATTGTTGTTGTTAGTTTTTTGTTTTAACTTTAGAATGGAAGATATGTTCAATACATCAGGAAACACGGTTCGCATGGAATATTTGACGGAATAGAGAACGCAGAGGATAAGCTCTGCGAGTGGGCAGGGTCCCGGTTCGAAAATTACTCCAAGATACCAAAACACAAAAAAGGGAAAGTTGCAAATGCCCTTCAAGGACTTCATGCCACATACAAAGTGACCAAGAAAAGATTAGACGACCTAGAAGCAAAGAGAGACCTACTGAAAGAAGAGAATAATTCACTCTTATCACGTCTTAATGACGGCTTGGCACACATAGAAAATCTTCAGATTACTGAAACGCTTTTGAAAAGAGAAAATGTGCAGTTGCAGAAAGAAATGGAAACTCTCATGGCTAAAAACAACTTGTTGAAATCAACAGTGGAAGTGTTGTCAGGTGAGCTAGATTTGGTGGTACATAGGGTTAGCCAGTTCTCCATTAGCACATCTGATATTGTGAACAACAATGCCGGCAATGAGGAGTGTGGGAAGAAACAGTCAGATTCACAGGATAGTCAGTGCCAATATTCAGGTGTCACGGTATAGTACCCAATGGCACCAATTAACTCCACCATTGTGCGGAATGGAGCAAGTGGAGAGGAGGTTATGTCACACACCATAAAATGGCTTAGCCCCTCAGAGTTAGCAGTAGTGGTACAGAGTGTGGGAATATTTGAACCTGGGACACAGGATCCTGTAGAATTTCTATCCAGTCTGGAGAACTGCGTGGACATATACAGATTGACAGATTTTGATGCTTGTGTTGTGTTGAGCCTGTGCCTTCCATCTACATTATCAAGAGCCTTGACAGATAAAGTGAAGAATAGGATGGGAAATAATCAGGACCGAAAAAAAGCACTACTGGAGGTTTTGGGGATTGCATCTGTCAATCTAGAAAAGTTGGCAGAAGTGTCAATGAGAAAAGGAGAACATCCCGCAGCTTTTGCACATAGGTTACTGGAAGCTTTCACGACGTAAAGTGGTAACCCTGACATCATGACTGAGGATATTGGCTATAAATTTGCTTTGATCAACAAGAGTGATCCCCAGACTCGCTCTGCCATAGAAATGTTTGTGACTCATCTCTCAGGCTATGACGAAATTATTGCTAAAATGACACAATTTTACAACAATCAAGCCACTTCTAAGAAATCACACCCCGCTACAGCTGTAGGAAGTAAGCTTGCCCAGCAGAACAGGAGACAAAGAGGGCCAGAAACCAGTTTGTCTAGTTGGCAACACAGAGGTAATGGCTTCAGGAGAAGCAATCCAGTGGGTGTTATATGCTATTCATGTGGAGAAGATGGGCACATTGCAAGACACTGCCCTGGTAGTGGGGGAAGGTATGAACACTATGTTTGTTATGCATGTGGAGAACAGGGTCACATTGCAAGACATTGCCAAGACAGAGTGGGAAGACATCAAGGCATTGACTGTCATTCATGTGGAAAAGAGGGACACATAGCAAGGAACTGCAGAAATCAGAACAGATCAGAAAAACAGAATGTTGTTTGTTTTTCTTGTGGAAAGAGTGGACACATAGCCAGAAGGTGTAACTCTTCACAGACAAGAAGGGACAACTATCAAGAACTGATCCACAAAGTACATAGTCTACAGAGTCAACTGACATTGCATCAAGACAATAGACCACAAGAGGAACCTATTAACACCTGGCCAGACAAATCACTGCTTGAAGAGAATGGCTGTAACTCAGACACAAGCAGCCAAAACATTGGGATTCCAAATGATGCTGATGTTAGCACACTTTGAAAATGTGTGCTGTATAAAAAAGGGGGGAGTTTATATTTGTAATCCTGTTTTAATGTTAAGTTTTGATTAGGTTTGTGTTGTAATGCGGTGTTATGATTATGTTTGTGTTGTTGATACCTGTTGGATGTGTGGACATTCTTGTGGGGAAAGGGGGGGGCAATGTTATTTCTTTTCTTTTATATAAAATTTCAGACACCTGGGGCCGTATTCACAAAGAATCTTAGGGCTAAAAGTAGGTCATAAGTGGCGAATTTAGGAGAAACTCCTAAAAATAATGGGCGTGTCAGTCTTAAATGTAGGACTCCTAATTTTTTTTACTAAGAGCAATTCACAAAATATTTTATCCCTAAAAGTAGCACCTAAGTCTAGGACAGCTTAAAACTCCTCATGAGGACTCCTAAATCACTAAGACCTATTCACAAAAAATCGTAAGATGGCTGCAGCCGACTTGGAATTGATAAAAGACATTGCTTAAACCGTGAAGGTATTAATATTGTCGTAGAATTAGCGCGGGATGCAATGACGCCTTTAAACAACGATGTGTCCCGAAGTGAAATGTTTGGAAACATAAAGATTTTTGTTTGGCTTCGCGGAAAACGCAACTGACGACACTGGGAATCATCAGTCAGCCGTTTAATTCATCAAACTATCAACGCACTGTAGACCCCACATCATCCAAGTTTATCCAGACAATCGCCTATTACACAATATCAAAGTAAATTCCATGGCGATCGCAGGAATGTCCAGTGACGGGACACACATTACAATAATTCGTCCACCGTGGCCTGGATGTACCGATGACTGGTGCATTTCAACGGAGAGCGGTCGCAGGTTTTTGAGAACTTAGGCTACCAGCTGGATGCCGCTGGGGTGACAGTGGCTATTGGGACCAGTAGGCTTTCGCCTAGGCTACGGTTCAAGTTCGTTTCGCTTTGATCAATTAAGATTGGAAGGCTTGAAGGGCCGTATGTGCTGATATTTGAAGTGGTCAAGGGCTGGAAATATAATATCCTAACAGTTTGCTGGGTGCTTTAATTATTACTGCCTTGATCACATGCAATTGCCATATTTTATATTGATCGCTTTATATTTCTCTTAACGTGTTAAGTGTCATTCCCGTTGGATGCACAAACTTGTCATCATGCGTGTGCATTCTGCTAACTGCACTGTCCATAACTATTTAATATGACTTAATTTGAAGCCTAGGTTATTCTCTTATTTTCAGTCGATATAGTGGGATTGTTAGAGAGACGTCACGAATGAGTTTTTAATGAGAGAGCCTGTCAACAACCAATCACCGTCCTCACCCATTCTAAACTCGTGCATGAGAAGCGACGTCATCCATAGCAACGGAGTTTTTATCTTAAGCTTAGGAGTTGGTATTATCCTTAGTATGAGTAGGTCTCAGAGCCGTTGTGAATCACTTTTAAGAAATTACTCCTACGTAAAAGGTTTTAGCGCGAGTTAGGAGCACTCCTAGTGGTAAGATAAAAGGCTTTGTGAATACGGCCCCAGATGACCAATCAAATGTAAAGGGATACCACTTGTGGAAATGGAACCTGTGGGGCCGGAGTCCACTTGGGTGACCAGAGCGCCAAGGGTCAAGAGGCTTGAGATGTGGAAAAGGGCCACCACAAAGCAGAACTGGGACCAACAAGAAAAATCCAGACGGCCACCACACAACAGATTTCTACAGACCAGGGGCCGTATTCACAAAGCCTTTTATCTTACCACTAGGAGTGCTCCTAACTCGCGCTAAAACCTTTTACGTAGGAGTAATTTCTTAAAAATGATTCACAACGGCTCTGAGACCTACTCATACTAAGGATAATACCAACTCCTAAGCTTAAGATAAAAACTCTGTTGCTATGGATGACGTCGATTCTCATGCACGAGTTTAGAAGGGGTGAGGACGGTGATTGGTTGTTGACAGGCTCTCTGATTAAAAAATTCGTGACGTCCCTCTAACAATCCCACTATATCAACTGAAATTAAGAGAATAACCTGGCTTCAAATTAAGTCATATTAAATAGTTATGGACAGTGCAGTTAGCAGAATGCACACGCATGATGACAAGTTTGTGCATCCAACGGGAATGACACTTTGCACGATAAGATAAATAGAAAGCGATCAATATATAATATGGCAATTGCATGTAATCAAGGCAGTAATAATTAAAGCACCCAGCAAACTGTTAGGCTATTATATTTCCAGCCCTTGACCACTTCAAATATCAGCACATACGGCCCTTCAAGCCCTCCAATCTTAATTGATCAAAGCGAAACGAACGTGAACCGTAGCCTAGGCGAAAGCCTACTGGTCCCAGGACCAATAGCCACTGTCACCCCAGCGGCATCCAGCTGGTAAGTTCTCAAAAACCTGCGACCGCTCTCCGTTGAAATGCACGAGTCATCGGTACATCCAGGCCACGGTGGACGAATTATTGTAATGTGTGTCCCGTCACTGGACATTCCTGCGATCGCCATGGAATTTACTTTGATATTGTGTAATAGGCGATTGTCCAAAAGCAACTGGATAAACTGTTGGATGATGTGGGGTCTACAGTGCGTTGATAGTTTGATGAATTAAACGGCTGACTGATGATTCCCAGTGTCGTCATTTGCGTTTTCCGCGAAGCCAAATAGGCTATCTTTATGTTTCCAAACATTTTACTTCGGGACACATCGTTGTTTAAAGGCGTCATTGCATCCCGCGCTAATTCTACGACAATATTAAGACCTTCACGGTTCAAGCAATGTCTTTTATCAATTCCAAGTCGGCTGCAGCCATCTTATGATTTTTTGTGCATAGGTCTTAGTGATTTAGGAGTCCTCATGAGGAGTTTTAAGCTGTCCTAGACTTAGGTGCTACTTTTAGGGATAAAATATTTTGTGAATTGCTCTTAGTAAAAAAAATTAGGAGTCCTACATTTAAGACTGACACGCCCATTATTTTTAGGAGTTTCTCCTAAATTCGCCACTTATGAGCTACTTTTAGCCCTAAGATTCTTTGTGAATACGGCCCCAGGAATCCAAAGGACCTGAGACCATACATGGATCTGAGATCCACAAGCCCAGAGATTCACCTTAAGATATTGACTGATGGAACGAAATGGACCACAACTGATGAAGACAATAAAGAAAGCATATTTATCTTATAGTATCAAATTACAGAATGACCCCCTGATAAGTTACCTATTGGGCCTGGGAGATGACCAGTGTAAGAGGGTGATGAGTCCAATGACGGGTAAGACTCCCTAATGGCCACAGAGGGGGCAACCTAAAGCAGGGCATCACCGCCACTGGGCAACTCTGTGAAAGATGTGACTCTGAGAAAGAAAGTTGATGTGATGCTATGTATGGCTTCATAGCATCAAGGGGTGGACTGTAAGATTCATGATCAAGTAGCTGCTGTGACCACCAGAAGTTGGCCAGCTGAATACCCAAAATGGTTATCTTATCATGGTCACAAAGGAAAAGGCCCCACACTGGATTTCCTCAGACACCTGGGGTCAGGAAGCAAACTGAGGTGTGAGTGACTGCAATTAATCATAGTATGGGAATGGGGGAAGCCATTGAGAACCATCTCAGACAGAGAAACCAGATTATCATATACAACACAAAAGGTTGCCAGACCTGTTTGCATTACAAGCCTAGCTCATTTACATTAGAAGCCTAGGAGTGGTCTTAAAACAGTATATATGCCTAGAATTGTGGATGCTTGTTATTCAGTCCTACACCGCTGAGTCCGGAGTAAGGCTGCTTCGTCACTGCACATTATTGGAATAAAGATTGCTGCATCAAAAACAAAGAAACCTCTATCATTTCTTACACAGGCTTCAGTGGGATATACCAGGGCAGAATGGCTAGGGCTGGGCGATATGGGAAAAAGTTATATTTCGATTTTTTCCCCAAAAAAATTTCGATTTCGATTTTATATCACGATATGAACAAAATCACCCCAAAATTTTTTGAAAAACGTACATGCAAATACCCGCATTCTGGTGCATTTTACCATGTTTTTCTCTGAGATGTAAATCATGTTATCAGCATATCAAATTCACAATTGATATAGGTTTGGTGGCCTGATAATTATGTTGGCTACATTCAAACTGACCACCTCATTAAAGTAGACTGTTCAGGTCAGAAATGGCCAAATGTGTATTGAAACCCAAAGTCTTTAAGGATGGAAGCTGCCAGAAGTAAACGGTTCACGTAGGGGAAATAGCAGTGCTTAATTTGAGGGGGAGCAAGGCGGAGCGCGCTCCGGAAGCTCTGACGGGCGCTCCGGAAGCTCTGACGTGCGCTCCGCCAGCTGGATCTGGATTTGTGTGTGAAAAAAAAAAAAAAAAAAAACATTGTGAAAAATTAAATAATTAAATACATAAATTAAAGTTTGTTTCGTTTTAATATCTGGTTTTAATATCTGTCATGGTGATTTCTCAATTCTCCCATGAAACGAGATACTCAAAATATCTGGGCTAGCCTATTGCGGAAAAGGAGCGTGCACACGCTGATAGAGTTTGTTGAGCGTCGGTGGTAGAGTGGAGTAGAGTAGAGTTGGTGGTAGAGTGTTCGTGAGGGAAAATGCAAAAGAAGAAGCAAGGAAGTTTGTTAATGTTTTTTAAATCATCTGGACAGCCTGATCCCAAACGACCCAAGCTTGCGGTGGACAGTGGTGAGGACCACGGAGAATGCAGCAGCTCAGTGAGTGAGATTGCCGAGGATCAGGGAGATAACGGTGGGACGGCTAAAGCTAGCGAAGCTAAAGCTAGCGAAGCTAGTGCACCTGCTACAGCAGTCAGAGGGAATGGTGAGCGGGAAGATGTTGCTACTCATGAAGGTGAAGTAGAATGTGGGGAAATTTGGACCAAAGAACAGTTTAAAGAAAAACAAAAAACGTATCCATGGCTGACTGTGGGCAAAACAGGACTGGGGTGTGCTACGTGCAAAGAAGTGGGGTCGCTGGGTCCGGACAAAACCGCTGGTATGCGGCTTGTCAAAGAATGGGTTTCTGGCACAGTTAAATCGTCTGCGCCTGGCATTGCAAAACAGAAAAGAGCCTTACGAAAAAAAATCTGTGAGCATCGGAATACAAAGGCGCATGAAATGGCATCCGAAATTCTTAATAAGGCAAAAGAAGACACGCTGACAAACATAATAATAAATAACGAATCCGACCATATCCAAACAACTACCAGAATTTTCCGTACTGCTTACAAGGAAGCTAAACGCCATAGGCCAGCCTATGGATTTGAACACGAAATAGATTGCCAGGAGATGAACGGTCTGAACATGGGAAGGATTCTCCACTCCAACGTTGCGTGTTCACGCATACAACAACACATCGCTACTGACATGAAAAAGAAACTGATGGAGAAGATTGTCACTTGTGGTCCAAAAATCGGACTGATGCTGGATGAGGCCACAGGTCTAAATAGAAAGAGTGCATTGATTGTGTATCTACGTGTACAACTGCCAGAGATGGAATCGCCCGAAAACATTTTCTTTGAACTAATTGAACTGGATGATTTCGGCGCTGAAGGCATTGTCCGCAAGCTGTTGGAATCCTTACATCGTGCGAACTTCAACGAGGAGTTCCTCTCAAAAACACTGGTTGCCCTTACCTGTGACGGTGCGTCAGTGATGCTTGGACGCAAGAGCGGGGTGGCAGTTCGACTTCAAAGTCTATTCCCAAACCTTGTGGTGTGGCACTGTGCCGCGCATCGGCTGGAACTTGCAGTAGGTGATGTGGTGAAAGAAATGGCAGCCGTTAATCATTTCAAAATGTTCATGGATAAACTGTACTCATTGTACAGCACGTCAAACAAGAATAGAGTGGAGCTCAAAGAATGCGCAGATGCACTGGACGTTCAGCTGTGTAAAATTGGCCGGGTGTTGGACACAAGATGGGTGGCATCGAGTCTTAGAGCCGTCGAAGCGGTGTGGAAAAGCTATCCTGCCCTCCACAGGCATTTTACGCAAGCAGCACAGGATTCTACTCGTGGCAGCACAACAAGAGAAACTTACAACGGGCTGGCAAAGCGCCTTTCGTCTCATTCATTTGTTACCAACTTGGGCCTTATGTACGATGCATTGCAGGAACTGTCAGAGCTGTCCCTTGAGCTCCAAAGACGAGAGTGCACCATCATGATGTCACACAAGGCCATTTCGAGACAGATCCGGGTGTTCGAGGCCATGTCAGCGCGGCCCGGTCGACACAGCCAGCAGAGCCAGAGTGGGGTCGAGGAGGACTCCTTCTTTGGAGTACCCCTGCACGCAGGGCGACTGACCGACAAAACGCTGGACAGCAGGGAATTTTTTGCAAGCCTGGCAAGAAATTTGGAAAAACGTCTGTTATCCCACGGGAAACACCAACCCGGATATAGCAAGCTAATCGAGGATGTAAAAGTGGTTTATCCACAGTACTGGCCGCGGGAGGAAGACGCGCTGTTCGGGGAAAAAGAAGTGGAAGCGCTCTGCAAGCAGTTCTGCATACATGACCCACGGCAAGTCATCAGGGCATTCAGGGAGTTTAGGGAAAATAATGGAGAATTCATCCCAGATGAACTGAAGGGCCTCTTGGCCGCGATCAACACGGTCCCTATCTCAAGTGCTGAGTGTGAGCGGGGTTTTTCGCAGATGAACCTAATTTGCAGCACAAATAGAGCATCTCTTCTCCCATCCACCATCTCCACACTGCTCTTTCTTTGCCTTGTCGGCCCGCCGCTTACCCGCTTCAATCCCATTCCCTACGTGAAGTCGTGGATTACTCAAGGGCACAGGAGTGCACGGGACCCGAGGAGTAGAGAGAGATGCAGAGAAAGAGAGACCACTGGATCTATGGATGCTGTATGGGCTGTTTTGAACAACTGAGATGTAAGTAAGATGAACTTTATTATTCTCTACTGTGCTGGTTGCAGTGTGCAAGTCATTGAATGTTTGTTGTCATGCCACGGAGACAGGCGCGCGCCTGTGTGTAAACATGTAGGCGTGTGTGTGTGTGTGTGTTTGTGTGTGTGTGTGTGTGTGTGAGGGGCTAATACTGTGTGCATGTGTGTGTTTTGTTCAGATGTGCAGCAAGAGAGGTTGGAGTTGGAGTGACGCGCGTGAGTGATGTGTGATCTGCGAGGAGTTAGCGAAAGTGGCTCAATGACGCACCTGCGAGTGCATGACATTATTCCTCAACTGTTATTAAAAACCGGTAAACTTTATAACGTGTGGCTGTGTGTCTCTCCAACATAACATATGTTTACTATTTTTTCTGGGTACATCCCCATTCACGAGGCTTTAGTAGGCTAATTTCTTGCGATGTTGACTAGATAAGCCTACAGCATTGAACATGGGATTTTGTGTGGGTTGTTCGAAAGCGCCCACCAGAGCACCCCCCCCCCCCCCCCCCCCCCGCTTTTTTTCTACTCGTCCTCAGCGCTCCGGGAGCTCCCACTTGACAAATTAAGCACTGGGAAATAGTTTTCATACATGGCAAAGCTTGACAGCATGCCCAGCACACCAATGTTCATTTTATTTGTGGCATTGACATCATCTTTCGTGTGTGGGTCAAAGAGAGGTATACAAGTGAGTGACACATTAAAAAAAAAAAAATCTTCTTTGGTGAGTGTGTGTTTAGTCGCTGCTGTCGTTAGAAAAACTGCCATTAGCTAGCTAACGTTAACGCCAGATTAGCTCACGGTTGTTATGGCAATAACAATACGATTATAGCCAGATAATGTCCATTGGGTGGTCCTTAATTGTCCACTACAGGTAAAACTTGGGCAACTCTGACTTACTTTCCTCTTCTTCGAAAAAAAAATCCGTATGTCCATTTCTGTGGTCTGCTTCTAGCGCGACGCTCCGATCAAATCAGAGAATGAATGAACATTAATGACAGTTGAATCTGCGTGCGTGATGAGGCTGCGTAGTACACCAGGAAAACGCGGAGTGGATTTATATTGCTGTGGGTATTCCCCACTGATAAAGTTGAACGGATTTAATTGTGAAGCAATGGAAAGAATAATGGACTAGTAGACCAGCAGTCACACACGCACTATTTTGACTGCAAAAGTGGGGGGGTCGAAACGACTTGTTTTGAAAAGTGAGGGGGTCTTGTCCCCCCCCAATTACATTGTCGCGACGCCCATGGGCTACGTGCGGCGCTGTATTCGCGGGTCTGTGAAAACATTGATTTTTTATTTTTTTTTTGAAGGCGCCGTCTAATCGAACGTCTCATTTAAAACCGTAGAAAAAAATTACATCGCGATTAAAATCGAAATCGAAAAATCGCCCAGCCCTAAGAATGGCCCCCACCTACTTCTGCAAATCTGCAGCTGAATTATGCTGTGCACGATCACACCAGAGCAGACACAAACACACACACACACCCACACACACACGCATTCACGCACACACACACACGCACACACACGCACACACACACGCGCACACACACACACGCACACACACACACAAACACCCACACACACACACACACACACACACACACCCACACCCTCCCTACCCCTTACCCTAACCCTCGCCCCCCCGCTCACCTTGGCGTCATGGATTCCCGAAAGCTCCTCGAAGGTCTTCTCCCCGACCATGACGGCGGCGAGGTTGGCGGTGTAGCTGGACAGCACCAGCAGGCAGAAGATGGCCCACAGGTTCATGAGGAAGCGGCCCGTCCAGCACTTGGGCGTCTTGCTGGAGACGGTGCGCCCGAACAGGATGGCGTAGCACAGGTTGAGCGCTGACGAATAGGAGAAGACCTTCACACGGTTGCGCCCGTGCGGTGTCATGCCGAAGGGGCTGTTCCACTCGTACAGCGTGAGGAAGAGGGCGGTGATGTGCAGCGCCACGAAGATGCCCACCCACATGGTCCAGTGCAGCGGCCACATGAAGGCACCGATGGGCGCCGCCGTGTCCTTGCTGCGCACCAGGATGCCCAGACTGGTGGAGAAGAAGGGGCTGGTGAAGTCGATGACGCGGCTGCGAGCGGAGTTGATGCTGAAGGAGGACACGGCCATGTCGGCCACGCCGCTCAGCAGGTCCCCCACCAGCCCCGTCCAGCGGCCGCCCTTCCACGCGCCGTACTTGCCGTCGCCCACGATGTACAGGTCGAACTCGAAGTGCATGTCCTCGGCCAGCTTCTCCAGCACGTCGATGCAGTAGCCGTAGCAACACTTGCCGTACTCCGCCGGGACGAAGCTGCGGTTGCCCAGCGACAGCTCCTTGAAGTAGCGGTCCAACATGTCCGTGCTGTTGGTGCCCGCGTCCAGGCAGTACTGCCCCGCGGGGCAGTTCCCGTCCTCGTCCACCTCCCTGGTGAAGACGAAGGGGTGCTCCACCAGCGTGACCACTCGTATCCGGCTGCCCGTCACGGGCATGCCCGCCCTCCAGCGCCCCCCCTCCCGACCGCGCTGGCTCTCTGCGCGTTGTCGTGGTGTCGACCCCTGCCACAGGCCCTGCTCCTCCACCTCCAGGCGACCTCTCTCCCAGCTGCCCACCGTGACCCAGGTGGGCTGGCCCACGGCGTCGCGCCGCAGGCTCCACACGTGCACGCGCTGGGACGTCACCACGCGGGACGCGTTCCGCTGCACGCTCACCGGCCCCGTCAGTCCTGTGAAGGACGTGTTGGACAGGAACCTGCAGGACACACAGGCCAGGGTGCAGTTATAGAAAACAAAACAGGTGTGTTAATGTGTTGTTGACTATATTACACTATAACTTCTTGTGTACTTCCACTGTGACAAAGGCAAAGACAGCTGTCACTGTCAGGAAGGATCAAAGCTCTTTTTTAAATCCTTTAAATCCGGGGGCGCTGTTGAGCAATGTGGAGATAAGACGCGCCTTGCTGTAGCTCCTACAGATTTCATGTAAAAATTACATATAATACAAAACCTATGCAATTTTGAATCGAACTTTTTTCGGACTTTGCATCTTAAGCACTCCTAGGATTTCCTGGCGCAACTGCTTGTGGACGTTTTAAAGCTGGACGAAAAACCAGTGATAGACCGAGCACACAGAACCCTCCGCGAGCGCCTCAGTGGTAATGGGCCACCTCGACATCTGATTTTAAGGGTGCACTACTGCCATGCTCTGGAGGACATATTGCAGAAGGTTATGAAGACCAAACGCCTCATTTATCAAGGACAGCAAATTCAAGTTTTCAGAGACTTTCCATCTGAAGTAGTTAAACGCCGAGCTGCCTTCACTCCGGCCAGGAATTTGACCAGTCTGGAGTCAAATTCGGACTCTTATACCCAGCCAAGCTGAGAGTGACGCACAACGGGAACGAGACCACATTCACAGACCCAGAGGAGGCCCGTCGTTATGCTGAACGCCACTTCGGCCAGGGCCACAAATGAGACACACACTGTAAAGCATGGCACATTCATTTATGAGGGTAAATGACAACTAAATAGGGGGATATTGTAGCGAGTCATCCAAGTAAGCCTACACAATAGGCCCAGGCACACATTCACAATCACACTTAAGGTAACAATTTTACTTTGATAGAATGGTGACTGAATTTGAGAGTTTAAGGGATGTAACAGCTCTTCTTTATTTCCCTGCTTGGATCACTAAAGGCCAGAGTTTTTATTTTCAAAGTATGAGCTTGGGAGTTGTATGTTTATTTCAATAGGATCTGCTAAAACTTTGGAGTTTACATATCCTAATTTACTTAATGGAAGATGCATAATCTTTATTTTGAGACCAAAACAGGTTTTGTTAAGTTTTATAACTGTAGAGCTACTAGTTACAGTAGGATAAAGAGGGTACCACTTTACAATAAGACTATTATAAATGGTTTATAAATAGGTTGTAAACCCTTTGTAAGTCATTAATAAGCCCTTATAAATGAGTTATAAACACAGTTTTTATACATCAATGCGAGCTCACTATTTGGGAAGAGCCCCATCTTGGCAACCCACTGTCTATCCCTTAACTTGCTCTACTAGCCCAATTGCACACTCCCTACCATTTTTGTATCTGTTACTAGAGATTAAACCCCAGGAGGGGGGGCTCACAATGTGCCCCCCCCCCCCCAAAAAAAAAAATAAAGGGTGATTTGTTGTGTAATGAGTAGTAAGCAGTAACTTGATCTTGGATGGATGGATACTTTATTAATCCAGAGGGAAATTTTAGGACATCCACTAGCATCCAGACACAACATCCATTTTTTTTTTTCAATTTGAATTTGAATTACATGGGATGCACACTATAGGTCTTATCTGGTTTTCCAGAGCTGATATAGAACAAAAACAAATATATTGAATTGTGCTTTCTTTATTAGCTAGTGATGTGACGCCATAGGTCCGAAGGTGACAGACCAGCGCGCCCACGGCAATTAGGGAGCTTGAGTTTTATATCTTGCCTATATGGGGGGGGGGGGGGGGGGGGGGGAGGGGGCTTCTTGTGTTTCCGTTCCGTTCCCACTCCTTTTAAACGCATTCTCCCTATGTGGATGTGATTTGTGGATGTTGTGTCTGGATGCTACTGGATATCCTAAAATTTCCCTCTGGATTAATAGAGTATCCATCCATACAAGATCAAGTTACAACAAATCACCCTTTATTAATCAGTTAATAACATTTATAACTGGCAAAACGGAGCCTTATTGTAAATTGTGAAACACATCATCATCTAGTAATCAGTTACAAACATTTATAACTCGCAAAATGGAGCCTTATTGTAAAGATTTTGTTTTTGCCTGGGGTTTAATCTCTAGTTACAGATACAAGAATGGTAGGGAGTGTGCAATGAGGTTAGTAGAGCAAGTTAAGGGATAGACAGTGGGTTGCCAAGATGGGGATCTTCCCAAATAGTGAGCCCGCATCGATGTATAAAAACTGTGGTTATAACTCGTGTATAAGGGCTTATTAATGACTTACAAAGGGTTTACAATCTAATTCATAACCTATTTATAAACCATTTATAATGGAGTCTTATTGTAAAGTGGTACCGAATTGCTTAAACTATCAATGTCATCAATGTTTTTTTTCTTTTTTATGTGTAAGTGTATTTGGGGTGGGGGGGGGAATGGGAAAGGGTGGGAGGGAGGATGGAGTGTCATTCAGCTTGTGCAACGGAGAGAGGAGAGAGTCAAAGGACAGATGCCTTAATCGGCTTACCTGATGCACAACAAAACACTTAAAGATAAGAGGAGGGATGATATGACATTTTGTTCATGGAATGTAAATGGTGTTAACGAACCTGTTAAAAGAGGCAAAGTGCTTGCACACCTTAAATCACTACAAGTTGACATTATTTTCTACAAGAAACACACTTGAAGAACGACTCACATGCTAGGCTCAGGTGTAGGTGGATACAACATATATACCACTCAAACTTTTCAGTAAAAGCTAGAGGCACTGCCATTTTGATTCGCAGGGGAGTTCCTTTTAAACACCTATCTACAATAGTAGACAGGGATGGGAGATATGTCATGGTCGTGGGGGAAATCCATTCTACACCAATAACCCTACTGAATGTTTACGGACCAAACAATGATGACCCTGAATTTTTTAGAAAGGTTTTAAATCTGATACCAGATATTTCTAGTACTAATCTAGTAATTGGTGGCGATTTTAACTAAGTGTTGGACACTTATTTGGCTAGGTCTTCTACAGAGAGGGTGGAACCTTCCAAGGCATGCAACCTTTTGAAATCCTATATTGAAAACATGAATGTCTCTGATGTATGGCGGATTTCTAATGCTACTGGCAGAGAGTATTCCTTTCATTCCAAAGTACATAATGTCTATACTAGAATTGACTTTTTCTTAGTTGATGGCAAACTATTACCATATTCCTACAATGCAAAATATCACAATATTATTATTTCTGACCACAGTCCAGTATCATTTTCACTAAAGCTTGGTGAAGATGGGCCTATCCACAGAAGTAGGAGATTTAACCCCCAGCTTACCACAGATGCAAAGTTCTGTGAACACCTAGAATCTAACATTAAGATATATTTTGAAACCAATGATAAAACTGATTAATCCCCTACTATGGGAAGCTTGTAAGGCTTATTTACAAATTTCTAGCAAGGCAACTGCGTAAACTTGAAAATGACAGGACTATTCACAAAATGAAGTCTGGCTCAGGTAATATCCTTACCTCCCCCAACGATATTAATGACAGATTTAGGCAGTTGTATGAAACATTGTATACATCTGAATCAACTTCTCTACCTGAAACAATGCAATCATTTTTAGACGAATGTGAACTCCCATCATGTCAAACGGACCGCGATGCCTTAGAGGCAGACATTACATGTGAGGAGTTACTAGCAACCATTGATGAAAAATGGTCGAAGCCCAGGCCCGGACGGATTTAGCACTAAGATATACAAGAAGTTTGGAGGATTGCTGGCTCCCTATCTATGCAAACTATACACCCAGTCATATGAAGATGGTGTATTGCCTCAGACGCTGTACAATTACAATTCCATCAGTACTGAAAATGTTTAATTTATTTGGTACTTTTTCTGGGTACAAGTTTAACTGGAGTAAAAGTGAGCTATTACCAGTACAATTTGAGGATCAAGACTGGCTCAAACAGCTTCCCTTTTGTAAAATATTGGACAACTTAACTTATCTGGGGTTAGTAATTACCAAGAATTATAATGCTCTTTACAAGGCTAACTTCTCTGTGCTGTTAAACAAGCTAGAGCACAATATTCAATTCTGGAGAACACTCCCTATCTCTCTGTTGGGCAGAGTGAATGCTATTAAGATGATCTTTCTCCCCCAGCTACTTTATCTTTTTCAAAACTTGCCTATATACCTTACAAAATCTTTTTTTTGGAAACTGGACTCTATTATTCTTCCCTTTATATGGAACTACAAGTCTCATCGAATAAAAAAGGACCATCTTTGCAAACACAAAACCAATGGGGGGCTGGCGCTGCCTCATTTTATTCTATACTACTGGGCCACCGGAAAACGCTCCATTGCACACTGGTTGGATGACACTCCATCACCCTTTGATGGGCTAGAGATGGAACGGGAAGATTGCCTACCATTCTCTATTAGAGCAGTTATGCTATCACCTGTACCAGTCAAAAAAACCTGTTTTAAGCATAATCCTATCATTCATGACACAATAAGGATATGGAAACAACAAAAAAAAAACATTTCAAACTTAATGCAGCGTCTATTTTGCTTCCTATAGCAGCAAACCCCACCTTCACTCCCTCTGTTCTGGATGGCACCTTTAATACCTGGAAGCAAATAGGAATTTGTAATGTTGGCAACCTGTACATAGAAGGGACTTTTGCTTCTTTCCAACAACTCCAAGAGAAATATAACTTGCCAAAGAAACAGTTTTTCAGATACCTTCAGATTAGAGACTATGTCAGAACACATCTCCCTAACTTTGAGAAGGAAGTGGCAGACAAGTTAGAGAGTTTTATTAAACTGTTTGCTAACTCTCGTTTCATGACACACTACAAAGCATGTGCCTTCCCAAAATGGACAAAATAAAAGAGGAGTGGGAAAAAGAGATTGGGGCCGTTATAGATCCTGATGTGTGGGAGGAGAGTTTGGAATACGTCCACGACTGTTCCATTAATGCCAGACACTGTTTAATACAATTTAAAATCCTGCACAGGCTACACTTTTCAAAGACAAAATTACATAACATTTTTCCAGAGGTCTCACCTTTGTGTGATAAATGTGAGTCCATGGAGGCTACCTTATCACATAGTTATGCTCTTTGCCCCAAACTTCAAGATTATTGGGGTAAAATATTTCGGTTTCTTTCTGTGATCTTGAAGGTTCAGATAGAGCCAGACCCTATTTTGGTGATTTTGGGTATATCTGAGGAGCTAAGGAGGTTGGATGTGGCACAACAGCGGATTCTGGCATATGGCCTAATAGCTGCAAAAAAGCTGGTCTTGCTTCTCTGGAAAAAGAGAGAGGTGCCCTCCTTTAAACACTGGCTGACTGATTTGGCAGATACTCTTCATTTGGAGAGAATTACGGAATCGATACGGGGGCTGGTGTTCGTCTGCACAGTTTCAAGCAACTTGATGATGTCATTGTCCCACTTGATCAATTTACGATCTCCAACCACTATATATATCCCTTGTTCTCCCTCAAAATCTCACTCATGGTGGGCCTCAAATTCACTCTCATTAACCCAGCCTACTGATTTTTGATTAGCCTCCTATCTTGATCTAATTCTTCTTATTCAGACGTAACATAACTTTCATGACCACAAATATAAATTGGCCAGCGATTTAATTGCTTTTTTATTCATAAATGTATGTAAAATGGCCGGAGCAAAGGCTCATGGGAAATGGGATGACAGACATGTCATGTTGTACTGTTCCAAACTCTTTATTATCAATAGAAAATATAATTCATTTTCGCATATCATTTAGTCTGACCACTGATTTTATTAACCACCATAATGTAATGCTGCTAATTGGAGCTTGAATGTCTTG
>NC_137921.1:35201255-35221255 GCF_963457725.1 Sprattus sprattus | reverse complement strand
TCTAGATTAAGGCGGGAGAGGTAGGAGAAGGTGGTTGTTGAAATCAGGAAAAAATGAAGGATTTGCAAGGTGCAGAAGAATAGAAAAATGAAGGATAGTAGCTTCCTCATAAACACAGATATTCCAGAGGACATTCGTAATTGAATTTAGACACTTGGAAATGTAGCAGCAGACATGGCAGCCTGTGGGAGCTACTGAGGCATTTGGAATAGAAATATTAAACACACATTACCATGAATATAACTTCCTCTCACATCAAGTGCACTGCACACATTCGGATGGAGTCATAATTCAGTGTCACAACAGGCCCAAACAGAACAGAACACAGAAAAGATGGCATAGATTAGTAGACAGTATAGAAGAGCGTGAGGAGATGCTAATATCCACAGAGACAGGATTAGTAGTAAGAGGCTCTGACGAATTCTTCATATCAAGTCATATCAGACCAGGCGTTCACTTATTGCATCTCCTGGGTGTGTTTGTGTGTGTGTGTGTGTGTGTGTGTGGGTATGTGAGGCGTTCACATATTGCATCTCATGGGTGTGTGTGTGTGTGTGTGAGGTATTCGTTTATTGCATCTCCTGTGCGAGCCATTGCAGCACGCAGCGCTGAGCGCTTTGACAGCCTGACACACAATTAAAGCAGGGACACAGTGAACACAGCAGAGGAGAAAAGTAAATAAACCTTCAATAGAAACAAAAATACAAAACTGAAAGAAAAAAAATCATATAAATGGGCAATTAAAGAGGTAAAGTATACTATTAGGATAAAGGACAACTGGGGAAATAAATAAGTGAATAGGTAAATGAATAAAACAACTTGAGCTGGAGGCCAACATTAAACAATGCAGTGCAGTGAAATCACTGTTGAACAGGTTTTAAAATGGTTGTTGTCATAGTTACTGTGGGAAGTGCAGACAGCCCTGTGAGGTGCCTGTTCACCCTGTCCCCACACACCCTGGGTAAGTAGAGTGGTCCTCCTGGGACACTCAGAATCTGATATGTTGAAGACAATTTGTTATCCATAAATTGGAGACAATTTTTCATTTAAATCAATTCTAAAATATAGAGGAGACCAGTGTTGACGTAATAAAAGCTAGAAGACCATAGCGGTCAGTTTGAGACACATCTCAGAATCTGAAATGAATTCTAGAATGAAAAAGGAACCAATGAAGAAAAGGTCTTTTAATACCTGCTCTCTCTCTCATTCTGTCCTAAACTGAAGTAGACAGGTCCCAAAGTAGGGACATCAAGAACTCTGTAGGTGGTTATCATTTCATTTATTTATCAATTCTCCCTCCCTTTCTCTCTCCCTTCCTTTTGTATGTCATAGCCCCTGCAGCTTATAAAAAAAGTGAAAGAAACAAGGAAGAAATGCAACAAGGAAGGAGGAAAGTAGGACAGATGTGGATGAGAAATGGGATGTGCTGCTCCCTCACGCATCACTTCTAAGAGACAGAGTCGATAACTGATGACACAGCAGCATCACCTCTTGCTAGACTTAATGGGCCTGTCTATATAAACAGCAGTGAGAAATTAAGGATTTAAGGACTTTAATCAAAACATTAAATTCTACTGGAGCCTGGGCTGGACGATAAAACGATAAAAATAATTATCGAAGTAATGACTTCCCTCGATAAAATTATCGTAACATTAATTCATTTTCAATAATATCGATAATGTCGATAGAGAATAATTAGGAACAGCAGTCCATTTAATTTCTGTGATGCAGCAGGAAGTTGCGGAGAAATGGTATCAGGGTGGCTGCGGGGCATTAAAAAGTCTTAAATCGCTGCGTTGTCTTTGGTTAGGTCAGAGCGTAGACTACTGCGCAGCTAAAGCATCTACATACAAGTGACTAGATAGCCTACTAGCTGGCTAGCCTGCTAACTAGCTCTCTAGTCCTGTCAGTGCTATTTCCACACGCTACACCACGCCTGCTAGCAATGTATTAATTTTACCTTACAACGAACTAACAGTTTATGGAAATTAAACGGAGGTCACTTAAACATATTTATCACAGTGCTCTGATTTTGGGAGGTGGTCTACCTGTTGCTTTGATCGCTAACTTGCCACTGTAACTCAATCCCTGGAATGGTTTGAGTAGTAAAAGCATTGAAACCTTTGGTTTGTACAGGCGTTCTTGTCTGAAGCAAATATGCACCTTTGAAACAGACTTAATTTATATTGTCTTATATCGTTATCGAATGAAAATATAAATATCTATCGTGATAATTTTTTACCCATATCTAATTATCATCCAAGATGCAACAAATAACCATTTGGGTTGTTGCAGTGATTTGTACACTGACACACACACACACACACACACACACACACACACACTGACGCAGGTCCACACTAACACAGATCTACACTGACACACACACACACACACACACACACACACACACACACACACACACTGACACATGTCCACACTAACACAGATCTACACTGACACAGATCTACACTGACACAGGTCTACACTGACACAGGTCTACACTGACACAGATCTACACTGACACAGGTCTACACTGACACACACACACACACACACACACACACACACACACACACACACACACACACACACACACACACACACACACACACAGGTCTACACTGACACACACATACACACACACACACGCACACAGATCTACACTGACACAGGTCTACACTGACACAGGTGTACATTTCATTTTATTACTCATCATCATTAATTTCTTTGCTATTATGCCAAATGCTAACATTTCTCAAGACTGGTTTCTAAAAGCTATGCTTAATGTGTTTTTCCAACCTCAACACAGCACAGTAGAATAATTATTAAAGTACAATAGTTATTATCGTAAGTTTTTATAACTACACAATTGCACACCAGCAAGTATCATTCATATAAACTGACCTTTTAAAATGTATTGAAGGAAAAGCTTAAATTACTTCAAATTGAATTAGACCTACCTTGTGTCTTAGTCTGTGGAAACTGCAGACCAAATTGGAGCTAGAAGGCCTTTGAAAGCCGCTAAAGTGTGGAGAATTCCCCGTTAATAAACCTGATATGGAGGTGTGATATTTTGCTGTTCTCGTGACATGGAATGAATGTACTGTTTTTTAAATACGATCCTGTAGGCAACAATCATCAATGCTTCGGTAAAGTTGTGCTTATTTGATGATAATATAAGCATATGAAAATCTTTTCTTAGATAGATAGATAGATAGATAGATGGATACTTTATTGATCCCGAGGGAAATTAAGGTCATCCAAGTAGCTTACACTTACAAACAAACATGAATAACAATAAATACAAAAATCACAATAAATACAAGAACAATACACATAGGGGGAACATGTACACATGGGGGTGGGGTGTTTACATATAACATATACATATAACAATGTGCTTAACATGTGACAGGGCTGTAAGTGGTGGAAAGTAGTAGTGCAAAAGTGTTCCTGTGACTGTGTGGATAGTGCAAAGAGTCCTGTGCTTGTGTGTGTGGGGATAGTGTACAGTGATATAAATACTTAAATAAAGGAAAGGCAGTCCAAGGGGCTAGTGTAGCCAGTCAAAAAAAGTAGAAAAATGTAGAAAAAGGAAGGAAAAAGGATGGGCAGTGGGATGGAATAAGGAATAAGGTGTGAGGAGAAGAGGAGGGCAGACTGAGGTAGACTCATGCAGAGAAGTCCATTTCCCTCCCCCTCCCCTTCTGTGTGGCGTTATAGAGCTGAATGGCCCTGGGGACAAAGGACTTCCTGAGCCTGTCTGATGAGCATGACAGTGACAGGAGTCTGCCACTGAAGATGCTCCTCTGACCATTAAAAGTGTTGTAGAGTGGGTGGTGGTCATTGTCCATGATTGTAATCAGCCTGCTCAGGGTCCTACTCTCCGCCACTGTTGTAATGCAGTCCAGATCGGTGCCAACAACAGCTCCTGCCTTTCTCACCAGCCTGTCAAGTCGCCCAGCATCCCTCTTCTTTGTGCTGCCTCCCCAGCACACCACAGCATAGAAAAGGACGCTGGCAACAACAGACTGATAACTTGGTTGGACTGATAACTTATTTGCGTTAATAAACCGCTAAATCTTATTTTAGCCTAAATTGTAGGTTGACAGATGTGAAGAAAGCACAGGCTGAAAGAGGATGGGAATTTTCTTCGCCTATGGGCTCCAAAAGGACACAGAAGAGCTGAGCGATGGATAAGACCTGATCAATCAAGAGCTGACAAATGGATAAGACCTGACCAATCAAGCACAGCATTATAACGCCACTCCTCTGTCACTCAAGATGCCACATTATAAAAGGCTGAATCTGTCCCTAAAAGCACTTGATCGGTGACCATCTTACCATTGTCTGGGTTAAGTCTACTGTCAATCACATAAGAGGCACTTAAGTGCTCACAAAGAATGACTGTAGTTTTGGGGAAAGCTGAAAGCTGAACTTTTATCCAGGATACGTTCATATAAAAAAAGTTTAATATTGATCTGAAAGTCTGAGGACCCAGTGTGAATATCTTCAATTCATAAATGGGTTTGAAGGATTGTTTTCCCCCCCCTTTTCAGTCTGCTTTTCTGCTATTCATTTGAAGATTGTAATTTGTTATCTTCTCTGATGGTTTGTTAGGCTTTGATCTTCAGGGTGTTGATCTTCAGCATTTTGCCCAAATCCTTATGACAAGACCTCAGCAACCAGAGAAATACTATGATACCAGAGAAGTACTATGATACTAAACAATGAGCATCTGCAGAGCGGAGGCATTAAGATAACAGCTGGTTAGTTTGAAACATCATGTAGTGTTAGTTTGAAACATCATGTAGTGTTAGTTTGAAACATCCTGTAGTGTTAGTTTGAAACATCCTGTAGTGTTAGTTTGAAACATCCTGTAGTGTTAGTTTGAAACATCCTGTAGTGTTAGTTTGAAACATCCTATAGTGTTAGTTTGAAACATCCTGTAGTGTTAGTTTGAAACATCCTATAGTGTTAGTTTGAAACATCCTGTAGTGTTAGTTTGAAACATCCTATAGTGTTAGTTTGAAACATCATGTGGTGTTAGTTTGAAACATCCTGTAGTGTTAGTTTGAAACATCCTGTAGTGTTAGTTTGAAACATCCTGTAGTGTTAGTTTGAAATATCATGTAGTGTTAGTTTGAAACATCATCTAGTGTTAGTTTGAAACATCATGTAGTGTTAGTTTGAAACATCATGTAGTGTTAGTTTGAAACATCCTGTAGTGTTAGTTTGAAATATCATGTAGTGTTAGTTTGAAACATCATGTAGTGTTAGTTTGAAACATCATGTAGTGTTAGTTTGAAACATCCTGTAGTGTTAGTTTGAAACATCCTGTAGTGTTAGTTTGAAACATCCTGTGGTGTTAGTTTGAAACATCATCTAGTGTTAGTTTGAAACATCCTGTAGTGTTAGTTTGAAATATCCTGTAGTGTTAGTTTGAAATATCATGTAGTGTTAGTTTGAAACATCCTGTAGTGTTAGTTTGAAACATCATGTAGTGTTAGTTTGAAACATCCTGTAGTGTTAGTTTGAAACATCCTGTAGTGTTAGTTTGAAACATCCTGTGGTGTTAGTTTGAAACATCATCTAGTGTTAGTTTGAAACATCATCTAGTGTTAGTTTGAAACATCCTGTAGTGTTAGTTTGAAATATCATGTAGTGTTAGTTTGAAACATCATGTAGTGTTAGTTTGAAACATCATGTAGTGTTAGTTTGAAACATCCTGTAGTGTTAGTTTGAAACATCCTGTAGTGTTAGTTTGAAACATCCTGTGGTGTTAGTTTGAAACATCATCTAGTGTTAGTTTGAAACATCATCTAGTGTTAGTTTGAAACATCATGTAGTGTTAGTTTGAAACATCATGTGGTGTTAGTTTGAAACATCATCTAGTGTTAGTTTGAAACATCATGTAGTGTTAGTTTGAAACATCCTGTAGTGTTAGTTTGAAACATCCTGTGGTGTTAGTTTGAAACATCCTGTGGTGTTAGTTTGAAACATCCTGTGGTGTTAGTTTGAAACATCCTGTGGTGTTAGTTTGAAACATCCTGTGGTGTTAGTTTGAAACATCCTGTAGTGTTAGTTTGAAACATCATGTGGTGTTAGTTTGAAACATCATGTAGTGTTAGTTTGAAACATCATGTAGTGTTATACACCGTATACTTAGAGCCTGCATGTCACAGTGAAATTATCAGTCAAGTATGGACACAATGCCATTGTGACATCAGAACAAACAACACAGCATTTAAATTGGCTGCAACTATAGAGAATTAAACAAACGCAGATCGGAAAACAGTGACACCCATGGGAGAGGATTACATGCCGATGTGTGTGTGTGTATACCTTAAGCATTCATGTCAGAGTGCAGTCAACTCAAACACACACACACACACACACACACACACACTCACACTCACACTCACACTCACACTCACACTCACACTCACACTCACACTCACACACACACACACGCACACACGCACACACACACACACACACACTGTTACGACCCTGTGGGTCTGTCTATGTATTGTTGCCTGTGCTTCTGTTTGTCTTGTGTGTCTTGCAGGTGAGGTGGTGCGCATCTGATTGGGGCTTGAATCCCATCGGCCCAATAAAAGTCCCGGCCCTTTAAAAAGCGGCCGGATTCCATCACACGTGACTGATTTTTCGGAAACACGCATTTTTGGGTTGTCTGCCACGACTGCAACACGTCGTTGCCGCAAGGACCAGTCTCAGGCCTTGCCCGCGCCACAATGAACTATTTGCCACTCACTGGTGTGAGAGACCAGGAGAGAGCGCCAGGCTGTGGAGGCCTGTGTTCGAGGCCTTGTGTTGTTTTTGTATGTTAGTTATTTTTGAGCCGTAGTTCAGTTATCTTTTGTCATTAAATGCACGGTTATTTTTATTCCGTTGTCGGCCCGTGTTTTTAAATGTTTGTTACATGCTCAAGCCCTAGACAGGCATGTAACACACACACACACACGACACCTCACTCTCTGCCTGATAAAGGCAAAGAATTTTCCATGAGGCAATTGTGCTGCGCGGAAGTCCAAACTAATCTCCTGAGCCTAAGAGGAGACTGCTTCACTGGCGATTCACTGTGATGCTGAGGCCCCCGGCATGTCTGGGGAACCACATCTGACAGAAGGTCATTCGGCCAGCCGAGGGGGGTGGGGAGTGGGGGTGGGGGTGGGGGTGCAGTGCTCTATCAGCACTGGCATGATTGGGAGAAGGGTTGTTATCAGACTCTTACACACTGGGGAGAGAGGTGTTATTCTCACATTGACATGATGGGCCAAAGGACTGGTCCGGTTGGTTCTGATGCAAGAGTGTCTGGTAGAAGAGGGATTGGTTTTCTGGCAATGATCCGATGGTGTGGAGATCTGCTATGCCAACGTTGATTGGACGGAGATAGGGAAGGCTATTCCAGGTCTCATCCAATTAGGAAGAGAACTGCTTTTCTACTAGACTGATGAATGTTATTCCCAGTCTGATTCACTTGGTAAGGAGTTTCATTCCGGCAGTGATAGGAAGGAGGAAGGGTATGCTATTCCGGGTTTCGTCCTCTGGGAAGTCAAACTGTTATTCCGGGTTTCGTCCTCTGGGAAGTCAAACTGTTATTCCGTGTCTGATCCGATGGGATATGTTATACCAGGTCTGATGAACGCTGTGGATTTCTCCAGATCACACGTTACCCTGCAGTGACCTGAGCCACACTGGACTGTCTGCCACAACCACTGACTCTCCATCAGGGAAACAAGGCAGAGGGAAACGTTTGATATCTGTACCCTGGGATACGTGTGTGTGTGTGAGAGTGCGTGTGTGTAATGGTGTGTGTGTGTGTCTGTGTGTGTCTGTGTGTGTCTGTGTGTGTCTGTGTGTGTCTGTGTGTGTCTGTGTGTGTGTAAGAGATGTGATGTGAGTGGAGTCATGATATGGGAGAGGGAGAATAAAGCATTTGAAGGAGTATCATGGAAAAGTTGATATTCAGGAGCGGATGGTGAGATCAAGGCCTTACTTCCCATGGGTAGAGATGTGACAGAGACACACATGAACACACATGCACACACACACGCACGCACGCACGCACACACACGCACACGCACACGCACACACACACACACACACACACACACACACACACACACACACACACACACACACACACACACACACAGTGTGCTGGGCGCATGGGGGGGTCAAAGAGGGACCAGCAGCTGTATAAGCCCAGGCCCCCACCACCCCCACTCCCACCCTCACCACCACCACCACCACCAGGGATGTCAGAATCATGAAGTCCTGTCAAGTACGATGATCTGAGAAATGAAACCCCACATGGATGAACTTACACAGCCTCCACTGAAACAAAACACTGTGTGTGAACCAAACACATGGATCCTCAGAGAGGGGGAGAGAGAGAGAGAGAGAGAGAGAGAGAGAAGCGCTTGTTCGATGTGTCATGGCAAGGTCATCTGTCTGTACCTTACCGCCTCACCACTGGGATGCCCCAAGGCTCGGTGATGCCTGCCTCTTTGCCATTTACACCACCTCACTGGGCCCCATCATCCGCTCGCATGGTTTTTCCTATCACTGTTATGCCGATGATACTCAACTGGTTCTGTCTTTTCCCTCCTGAGGACAACAGTGTTTCGGCGCGGATCTCGGACTGTCTTGCTGATATATCCATATGGATGAAAAACCACCACCTTCAGCTGAACCTGGCCAAAACGGAACTGATGGTCTTCCCTGCCATACAGGTCATCCACCACAACATCAATATCAATATTGACTCTTTATCTCTTGTTCGATCTAAAACAGCAAGAAACCTCGGGGTCATTATGGATGACCAACTGACCTTCACAGCCCACATCGCATCTGTCTCCAGGTCGTGCCGCTTTGCGCTATACAACATCCGCAAAATCAGGCCGTACCTAACCCAGTATGCCACCCAGCTGCTGGTGCAAACCTTGGTGGTCCCGCCTTGACTACTGCAACGCCCTCCTAACGGGCTTGCCGGCTTGCGTGGTGAAACCACTACAGATGATCCAGAACGCGGCGGCGTGTCTGGTGTTCAACCAACCAAAGAGGGCACATGTCACCCCGCTACTCATTGCGCTCCACTGGCTGCCGGTAGCTGCACGCATTAAGTTCAAGTCACTTATGCTTGCCTACAGAGAGCTTGCTGGTTCTGCTCCCACCTACCTAAATGCTCTTGTAAGGGCAAATGTTACACACAGGACGCTGCGCTCATCTTGTGAGCTTCGTCTGGCACTGCCACCTGTGCAAGCATGGCAATCCAGACTATTCTCATTTGTAGTTCCACGTGGTGGAACGAACTGCCTAGCACTACCGGAGCAGGGTTGTCCCTCTCTAGCTTCAAAAAGCTCTTGAAGCTCTCTTCAGAGAGCACCTCCCTTCCAAACTGGCACCCTGGCTTAACTTGCACTTAAGAAGTGACAGTCCAGCGCTTCTTTTTCTTTCTATGTCGTTTTATATTTCTTAAAAAATAAGTATTTATTGTTACACCAGGTTTTATTGCTCTTAGCTTGACTGTTTTCTCCCCTGTACATCGCTTTGGACAAAGAGAGAGAGGGAGAGAGACAGAAAGATGGAGAGAGAGGGAAAGAAAGAGAGAGAGGGAGAGGAGAGAGAGAGAGGGCAGGGAGTTAGAGGGAGCTACAGAGAGATAGATTGGGAAGAGAGGGAGAGAGAGAGATGAATTGAGGGAGATATCAGTTCTTGTCAGCCAAACACACAAGTGTTTGAACTTTACAGGGGCAAGTGTGTGTGTGAGTATGTGTGTGTGTGTGTGTGTGTGTGTGTGTGTGTGTGTGTGTGTGTGTATGGAGGAGTTATCTGTCTTCACTCTGAGCCAGCTTGTGGCGTCAATATAACCAGAATATCATGATCACAGCACAAGGCCACCTGCTCCAACAAGTACATATACATCACTGTCCCCCACTCACTGTTCCCTAGACACAGACCAGTGACGTGGTGAGGCACAGAAACCGGAAGTGATTACGTCATTCCGATCTCTAGTTGTTTAAAAAAAATAGAAATGTATACATCATACATGTATATATCCTTATGGTTTAAAAATTGTCATCTCACCAGAACTGAAAAAACTTTGTTTTATTGTCTAATACTATTACTTTTAAACGATTGTTTTTTTAAATTATAAGTAGTTCTACGGCTCAGTAGTCAACTGACTTTTACGAGGCTATAGGCCTAAAGCTAAACGTACAATCGGTGTGGTAATTGAACTTTTACACCATGTCAAATAAGATATTAATAGTAACAAGGTAGCATATGTAGCCCTCCCACAAATGATATGGCTCATTTCATTTTGTCTAGGGAAAATATAACCAAGGTGGTGTGATGCTAATTTAAATTACCTTTTACACAACTCGGACACTTGAATTCGCAGTTTGGAAAAAAAAACAATTACATATTTATTTACACAACGTATTAACAAGCAAACAGTTAAACACCGCAGACATAGCACCCAATACCACCCATGTTCTACTGACCGGTATAATTTAAAGTTGGTGCACTTTCGTTGGAGCTCTTAACCGTCAATTTGAGGTGAAACCAAAGTAATCCACTCACGGCTCCCAATATAGTTCAGTAGAAATCCGTTGTCCTTTTCTCCCGCGATCTACCTCCTCTTCTTGAGCGAATGCAGTCAGTGGCTAGTTTAGCTCAGGCACCTATTCTGCTCACAACTTCAAGGCAACTTTCCTGCACCTAGCAGCCTTAGCGAGGTTTGTGTTGCGCATGAATATGTCCCGTTGGGAAACGTAAAACACTCCAATGCAAATGTCAATACCTTCTGTCCCGTGGTTTGAAGCAAACATTTTAGCTCCGCCATTGGTCTCCCATTATTAATCATTTCAGGTTTGGACTGCAAGTCCAGTTTTGAGAACTGCTTCAGCTTAGCAATACAACCTTCCATTTTCGCCGTCAAGTAGAAGTGTAGAAGAGGACCTACTTTTAGAACCAACATATACCCGACAATTGCGCCCTCACTCGCCTCCTTTCCTGATGCAGTTGTACTGCCTGCCTCACTAACAATATTTTTCATTGCGATTTGAGCTCAACTCAAAGGTTCTACGCTTGCGCACGCATGCGTAAAACCCAGTTTGGAGTGATTGCGCTATCCTAACTGAGGCACTGGCTCAGCTGCCCATAGACACCAATGCATCTGCCTCATCCCACGGCACGTCCCTGTTTTCTGGAACCGGAAATGCGCAAATTCAGCGATTTTGATAATAAAAATGCTCGAAATGATCGTAATCATGCAGTAATTACACTCATACCACAGATAAGAAGAGAAATATGAATATTTATTTTATATAATATATATATATATATTGTTTTACTTTTCAAAATGACAGGCTCTGCCTCCTAGGACCGCACGTCCCTGACACACACACACACACACACACACACACACACACACACACACACACACACACACACACACACACTAAAGCACACTAAAACACACACCCACACAGTTCTCTTCAACACATTGTCGACTGACTGCAAACTCAAATACACGCATCGTCCCCCACACTTGGTCCATTCTACACTCATCTAAATGACACTACACCAAAATACTTCTTTGCAGCAGACCAAGTCAACAGTGAAGGGTACAGTCAGACTGGTCCATAGACACAAAGACGAGGACGAGTCACGGTCTACGAGTTACTGACTTAGAAAACACAAACAGGTATTAACATGACACAACATGACACTCCACTATGATTTATTCTGATCTGCCTATTTGAGACAAGGCCACGCAACTTCAGACTTCTTTCGGGTGAGGCTAGGAGTCTCCAGACTAATAGTGAGCATGGCTACTTTCAGGTGAGACTAATAGTGAGCATGGCTACTTTCAGGTGATACTAATAGTGAGCATGGCTACTTTCAGATGATAACAGCATCGGAAATACACGAGGGCAAAGGGCAAAACTGCCACTAAGAAATATAGTTTTGCCCCTAAAATTACTAGGAGAGGGGCAAAATAATATAATTTTGTGTAATAATAATTTGATGAACGTGTCAAACATCGTAGCCTATACGACCCGGTCAGTTGCCATTACATTTATTTATTTTTTTGTCTTGACTGCTTGTTGCGTGAAGAACCGAACGTTCTAACAAAAAACATTCGGAGCAGTGTTGCCAATTTAGCGACTTTGTCTCTATATCTGGCGACTTTTCAGACCCCCTTGGCGACTTTATTAGCAAAAAGCGACTAGCCACAAATCTAGCGACTTTTTTATTTTTGTCATTTGGTGGATTATTGTGTTGACAAAGCACTGAAAAAGCATCTCACATATCCTGTTCTGCAGTTCAAGATACAACGGATTTCACGAAAGCTGAGAACAGCGAGGGCTGTAATGGTCTCCTCTCTACTCACACAGCACCTGCAGTGGACACATGAGGATCAGAGCAGTCTCTGTCACCATCTCAGGTTCTAAAAGATAAAATTCACACACCCAGCAACTGTCAAAAAATTAAAGTTAGATTGGCCTGGGGTGGAGGATGACGGCGACGACGACGAGAAAAAGACCTGATTTTTTTTTTCAAGTCATGTCGGACTTGTGGACAACGAGTTGCCCAAGTCGTTGTAAATCCAGCACAGGCACATTTTTCTGCTGACTTCATCAAGGGGAGCGAAAACATACAGAAATACATGGCCTTTCGTCACCAGGCGCCAAGCAACACGCCATGGCCTACGGTGAATGATAACTAGTTATAATACTTTTAGAAATTATTTAGTTCGGTTAAGGTAGTTTAATGTTAGTTAGCTAACGTTAGCTATCTTTGATAGTGCGTTAGCTACAAAGGCTTGCTTGCAAGCTAGCTTAATAGTCTTAACTGTATTTCCTGTAGGCCTACTATGGTAGGTACAACATGATTAAAGGTAACACAAAAATCCATAAATATGATGTGTTATTATTATAAAAAAAAGAAAGAAAAAAACGATTGTTAATAGTTGAATAATGAAATGTAGTAGTAACAACTCATAACCACAAAGAAATAAGAATAAACGTGAATATGATTGTCTAATTTACACTGTCTGTTTGGTTTTTGTTCAAAAAATCTAAGAAAACACTTTGAATAGTCTGCCTAATAGTCTTATTATTGCCATTTGATAAGAATTGTTCATATACTTTAAAGTAACACTTTGCAACAATTTGACACTTTTTGAGGTATGGTTCTATAGGCAACTAGTTTTGGTAACATCCTCTTAATTTTGATCGCATGGTCATGTGAAGGACAGATCAAGACCTGTGTCTTTCCCACTAGCCATCCAAGATATGCCCTATGTAGTTCTGTGTAACGGGCTGGAACACCCTGCAAAAATGGAAGAAAAGCTTTCACATGCATGACATACCAGGTATACTGCAAAAAGACACCAGTTAGTGTGTTGGCAAGCTTCTTTTAGTGTCAGCTGGGCTGTTGGTGGTGGTTACAAGATTTTTGCATGTCTTTTAGGTAGTTAGCGTACTAGTTTTGGAACAGAATTCCGTATTGCTGCTTTAAGCCTAAATAAGTGTGTTTATTATTTTGAACAAAGGTTAAATGTTTTTCACAAGTTTCTAAAAGTGCCCCCAATTTTTTGTGAAATGCCCCTGGATTTCAGTAAGTGGGGGCAAAAATTGCCCCCTAAAAAATATGTAAATTTTCCACCCTGGGTGAGAATAATAGTGAGCATGGCTACTTTCATGTGAGACGAGGAGTGAGAATGGCTACTTTCAGGTGAGACTAATAGTGAGCATGGCTACTTTCAAGTGAGACTAATAGTGAGCATGGCTACTTTCAAGTAAGACTAATAGTGAGAATGAGACGAGGAGTCTCCAGACTAATAGTGAGCATGGCTACTTTCAAGTGAGACTAATAGTGAGAATGAGACGAGGAGTCTCCAGACTAATAGCGAGCATGGCTACTTTCAGGTGAGGCTAGGAGTCTCCAGACTAAGAGCGAGCAGGAAGGTTTTAGCATGCAGAGTAGAGAGCCCTAATTACGCACAGAACAGAACAGAGCAACCACTCAGCACAACACAAGAGGTGCTACACCGACTGATGGATAATCACTACAGCTGTTTATGTGCAATCTCACACACACACACAGACACACAGACACACACACACACACACACACACACACACACACACACACAGTACACACATACACACAAACATACACACACACACACACGCACACACACACACATATAAACAAACGTATACACACACACACACACACACACACACACACACACACACAAACACAGACACAAACATGCCTGCATGTGCACATATACACACACAGATGTATGCAAATTAATATTTAATAATATACACACATACTGACTCGCACCCACCCACACACAGACAGATATGCAAAAGCAAATGAATATGCATGCACACATGCACACACACAAAAACACAGACACCAGCACACACACAAACACACACACACACACACACACACACACACACACAACACCACACACACACACACACACACACACGCACACACACGCACACAGATAGATAAACCAAAAGCTCTTTAGGCCAGCAGCCACATCTCTCCATATGGTAGGTGTCATCAGGAAAACAAATGAGATCAATTATTGACACCATTAACACATAACATTATCTCTCTCTCACTCTCACTCTCTACCTGTCTACCTCTCTCTCTCTCTCTCTCTCTCTCTCTCTCTATATATATATATATATATATATATATATACAGTATATAAAAGCATAAATGGCTAGAGTAATTGCCAGTCATTTAAAGGGCCAATGGTTTCAAGAGAGAGAGCTTAATCCTCATGTTGTGAACACGAACCAGTATGAAGATAATTGTGAAAAGAATGAGAATAGAATTAACATAAATGTTAATAATGCTTTTTTATACGTTTGATTTTGATCTATTTTGATTTCTAAAAATGCAAGTAATTGCCTTTAATTTCTAGTTTTCAAGTCTTCTTTTAATAACGTTTCAAAACGGTCAGATCTGCATCAATATGAGGAATAAAACAGTTCTGAACACCAGGACCATAAGCGTGGAGGAGCGGCAGTAAGAGAGCTCTTCTCTTCTCTTCTCTTCTCTTCTCTTCTCTTCTCTTCTCTTCTCTTCTCTTCTCTTCTCTTCTCTTCTCTTCTCTTCCCCTCTCTTCTCTTCTCTTCTCTCCTCTCCTCTCCATCACAACAAGCCTCTGTGAGAGAGAGAGCAGTGCTTATGTGCTGATTGAAAGTGTTGAATCTAATTAAGGCTCTTAGAACTGCAGCTTTGAAGCATTTAACTTGTTGTTTTTGTGTCAACACGGTACAGTTCAGTACATGAACTAGATGCTGTGAATTTTGGTCAGATATCTGGGCGCTTTCCAGAAATAACACTTGAAAATGCTGTGTAATGATACGATTGATTGGATCTAAATCAACCAACAGTAAACATCAAACACTTCAATCCCCCAAGCCCCTTCCTATTGGCTCCTTCCCAGCATGTGTCTACATTCAGCTGCTCTTGGAGGTCAGAATTCAGCCAGCATCACCTTGGAATTCAGCCACTTTAAGGCCAGCATGAGCCTGAAACTTCAGCTCCTTCTGCAGATTAAAGTTGACTGCAGGCACGCTCCGACAGCGGTGTGATTGTGTGTGTGTGTAAGGTAAGGTAAGGTAACTTTATTTGTACCCGAGGGTAGATTTGGTTGCAGGTAAAAAAGAGTGGGGTGCTTACACACACATAGACAACATTAATGACATTGACAGAAAACGGACAGTGACATAACAGAGACGACTAGTGCTCCAGACATAGGGACATGGATAACAAGTATACAAACAGTTATTAGTGTCAAAATACAGCGGATAAAATACAGAGTAAAAGCCATCATAGATACTAAACACTAGTCCAGAATAAATAAATAAATAGATTAAGAAGGCTGTACGGTCCATAAGTTAATAACTGAGTGTGTTGTCTGACCATTTGTAGTCTATAGTCTGGCTATTTAGTGTTTTAATTTCTGAGGGAACAAAACTGCCCCTGTATATCTTGTTTTACAGTGTGTGTGTGTGGGTGTGTGTGTGGGTGTGTGTGTGTGTGTGTGTGTGTGTGTGGGTGTGGGTGTGGGTGTGGGTGTGTGTGTGGTGGTCCTAGGTCCTGTCAGACGTCTCATACTGCCAAGTGAGGCGTGTGGCACGGTCCCCCTGAGTGACTGGGTCCTTAGCAGGGGCACACACACACACACACACACACACACTGACACAGGAGCTTTCATTATCTGAGTGCTTAGCATTCAAACGGGCCCAGACGCCGGCGCCAGGCCCTCTGCGAGTGCATGTGTCAGACGCAGGGTTCGCTCAGCGCCCGTGTCACACTAAATTGGATCACGGTCACAGGCTGTACCTGGGGAAGAAGGACTTGCGCTGCGGGACCCGTCTGCATCATTTGAATACTGACAAGTGGTGAAAATGTGTACTTGTCTGTAAGTCTCTCTCCCTCTCACTGTGTCTGTGTTTGTGTGTATGTGTGAGAGAAAGGAGAGTGTTCATGTATGTTTGTGTGTGTGCACAGTCTTTTCTGGTTTGTTTCTCTGTGTGTGTGTGTGTATGTGTGTGTGTGTGTATATGAGCATACGCGGTATGTGTGGATGTATCCTTGTATTTGATCTGTGGCGTAATTGATACTCTAACCATGTTTTCTGTTACTTCATGTCTGATTTTATTATGCAGCTGTGAGGACCCCGGGTCACAGACGGAGATGCCTGATTCAAATATCAATCGGACCCAGTCCACTGCCCTGCTTTTATCGATCTGAACAATGACTTGCCTTATCCTATCAATGACCTGCCTAATGATCACACACACACACACACACACACACACACACACACACACACACACACACACACACAAAACACACAAACACACACACACACACACACGCAAAACACAAAACACACAAACACACATACACACACACACACACAGTCCTTCCATCAATAACCTGCCTAATGGAAATTACATGGGAAATGCTGTATTCACAGAAACCTCCAGATCAGAGGTGAGCCCCTCCCTGGCCTCAAGCATGAATGGCCTCTTGGCTATGGCTAGGTCCTTGTTTAGGACTGTGGAAGTGCATTTGTGTGTGTGTGTGTGTGTGTGTGTGTGTGTGTGTCGGACAGTAGGAGAGGAGATGTGTGCTGCAGCATCATGTACACTGGGTGGGGGCTATAAAATAGGGGATGTTGAGTTGACTAGATCCCCAAAAGAACTGTATGACTGGTGGAGTAATGAGTGACAATCGCCAAGGTTGTCCGGTAAGAACAATACAGAATGCCAATGTCCAATGAAGATGAAGGTTTATTTCCAACACACACACGCAAGACTTGATGGAACAGGATGATATGGAATGAACAGGGTAATGAATGCTAGAATTATCCTTGTAGGGGACTTACACACATGAATCCGTGTATTGACTGAAGTGAACCGTGAACTGAACCGTGGTTTTTATGAAATAATATAAATGACAAATATACAAACATTAGCAATCAATACAATAAATGAATCATTATGTACAACAAGAATGAATATGAAATGGTGACAGTATCCTGAATGATAAGCGGTCCGACAGTGAATGCTCAACACAACAAATAATAGGTATTTAATAGGTATTTACCTAAACTAATATTTACAGACTTAATAGCTAAA
This sequence comes from Sprattus sprattus, assembly GCF_963457725.1. Classification (NCBI taxonomy): domain Eukaryota; kingdom Metazoa; phylum Chordata; class Actinopteri; order Clupeiformes; family Clupeidae; genus Sprattus; species Sprattus sprattus. The sequence goes on along the minus strand of NC_137921.1, from coordinate 35,203,520 downwards.
CACACATGTAATAACAGAACACTCACTGTCTTAAAGACGCACGGCAATGATGAAAAGAAATGTCTCTGAACTTTGTCCCACAAAATCCTTGCTGCTCCTCTCTCCAGCTTCTTGACCAACAAAATGGCCAGAGGAAGGTCGGGCTTATATAGCGGCCAGAGGGGCTGAGAGGCATGTTCAGGCATGCCTCAGGGGGAGACTCGAAACCAGGGACGTGCGGTCATAGGAGGCAGGGGAGGCAGAGAATATACAGCCGCGGAAAAAATTAAGAGACCACTTCAAAATTATCAGTTTCTCTGGTTTTACTATTTATTGGTATGTGTTAAAGTAAAATGTACATTTTAGTTTTATTCTATAACGGACTGGCAACATTCCTACCAAATTTCAAATAAAAATATTGTCATTTAGATCATTTATTTGCAGAAAAATGACAATTGGTCAAAATAGCAAAAATGATGCAGTGTCTTCAGATTTCGAATAATGCAAAGAAAACAAGCTCATATTCATTTTTAAACTACACAATACTAATGCTTACACTTAGGAAGAGTTCAGAAATCAATATTTGGTGGAATAACCTTGATTTAAAATCACAACTTTCATGTGTCTTGGCATGCTCTCCACCAGTCTTTCACATTGCCGTTGGGTGACTTTATGCTACTCCTGGCGCAAGAATTCAAGCAGCTCGGCTTCTTTTCATGGCTTGTGACCATCCATCTTCCTCTTGATCACATTTCAGAGGTTTTTTATGGGATTCAGGTCTCGAAATTGGGCTGGCCATGACAGGGTCCTGATCTGGTGGTACTCCATCCACACCTTTACTGGCCTGGCTGTGTGGAATGGAGCATTGCCCTGCTGGAAAAAACACTTCTCAGAGTTGGGGAACATTGTCAGAGCAAAAGGAAGCAAGTTTTTCTTCCGGGACAACGTTTTACTTTGCCTGGCTGAGGTTTGTAAAAGACCATAAGGATTGAAAAAGCGGACTGGAGGTTCTTCTAAGTTCGTCTTCTCTGATGAGTCCGATTTCACAGTAGGTGCAAGACTCTCTGGCTGGTAGGCCTCTCCAGGTCTCCGTCTAACCATCAGATGACCATGTGTTGGGCAAAGCTGAAAATTGGACTCATCAGAGAAGACGAACTAGAAGACCCTCCAGTCCGCTTTTTTCAATCCTTATGGTCTTTTACAAACCTCAGCCAGGCAAAGTACAACGTTGTCCCGGAAGAAAAACTTGCTTCCTTTTGCTCTGACAATGTTCCCCAACTCTGAGAAGTGTTTTTTCCAGCAGGGCAATGCTCCATGCCACACAGCCAGGCCAGTAAAGGTGTGGATGGAGTATCACCAGGTCAGGACCCTGTCATGGCCAGCCCAATTTCGAGACCTGAATCCCATAAAAAAACCTCTGAAATGTGATCAAGAGGAAGATGGATGGTCACAAGCCATGAAAAGAAGCCCAGCTGCTTGAATTCTTGCGCCAGGAGTAGCATAAAGTCACCCAACGGCAATGTGAAAGACTGGTGGAGAGCATGCCAAGACACATGAAAGTTGTGATTTTAAATCAAGGTTATTCCACCAAATATTGATTTCTGAACTCTTCCTAAGTGTAAGCATTAGTATTGTGTAGTTTAAAAATGAATATGAGCTTGTTTTCTTTGCATTATTCGAGATCTGAAGACACTGCATCATTTTTGCTATTTTGACCAATTGTCATTTTTCTGCAAATAAATTATCTAAATGACAATATTTTTATTTGAAATTTGGTAGGAATGTTGCCAGTAGGTTATAGAATAAAACTAAAATGTACATTTTACTTTAACACATACCAATAAATAGTAAAACCAGAGAAACTGATAATTTTGAAGTGGTCTCTTAATTTTTTCCGCGGCTGTATATATATGTATATATATATATTATAAAATAAATATTCATATTTCTCTTCTTACCTGTGGTATGGGTGTAATTTCTGCATGATTCCGATCATTTCGAGCATTTTTATTATCAAAATTGCTGAATTTGCGCATTTCCGGTTCCAGAAAACAGGGACGTGCCGTGGGATGAGGCAGATGCATGGGTGTCTATGGGCAGCTGAGGCAGTGCCTCAGTTAGGATAGCGCAATCACTCCAAACTGGGTTTTACGCATGCGTGCGCAAGCGTAGAACCTTTGAGTTGAGCTCAAAACGCAATGAAAAATATTGTTAGTGAGACAGGCAGTACCACTGCCTCAGGAAAGGAGGCGAGCGAGAGCGCAATTGTCGGGTATATGTTGGTTC
>NC_137921.1:35193755-35196255 GCF_963457725.1 Sprattus sprattus | reverse complement strand
CGGTAGAGTTTGCAATTGCAAATCTGCAAATGTGTTAGGACGAACGTTTTCTGTTGTATAGGTTTTGTCAGGCAACATAAATTAACACATTTATTTGTGGCAGAAAAAAACGGGAAGTTCCTCATGTGAAAAATGCCAATCTGTAGGCCTATTCAATGACAACAGTTAGCAAATCGTACTTTTTGGTCTCTTTGTTAATTGTATATTGATTTTGATTTACTAATTGGGTAAACAGAAGACAGTGGAGGGCAAAGTGAAGTTTATCTACTTCGCCGAGATGTCTAGAGTTCATCTTGGGACTTAACAATGACTGTATATAGTTAATATAGGATGTGGATTTTATCTGTTGGTGGTGTGACTTTTTTCTATAGGAAACTCACGTTTAGAGAATGATACAAATAAAAGTAAAATTTCATTCAACATGTGCGTGTAACTTTTTTATAATAAGGTGTTCCGCGTGCGCTAAAAAGTGCCCCTCCCTTCCCCCCTGAGCACCTGCCCCCCAAAATGTCTGTGCACGCCACTGGATGTATGTATGGACAGGGGGGAGGAAAGATGGATGGCCTCCTTGAGTGAATGAAAAGAGGCAGAGAGAGCGAGAGAGAGCAAGAGAGAGAAAGCAAGATAGAGAGAGGAAGGGGGAGAAAGAGAGAGGGATGAGTAAATAAGAGCTGTGCAGATTAAAGGGACGTGAAGGGGAGCAAACCATTCACACATCCACAATAGACAGGTGAGTGTGTATGTGTGTGTGTGTGTGTGTGTGTGTGTGCAGAGATGGGCAGTATTTCAATTACTTGTATTTGAAATACTAGTTAATTTACTTTTGAGTATTTTGTAATTTGTATTTGATAGGGCCGATAAAAAATCGAATGTAATTTGTAACAAAATACTTTAGAGTGGAGTAATTTTGTATTTAAAATACTCAAAATACTTCCTCCAGTGTTTAGGCAGAAGGAGATTATTTTTCTGTCGGATTCTAGCACTAGACCATCTGATCTGCCTCTGAATGTCATTGTCGAATCAGGCATCAGTCAATTTGCCAAAAGTGGTGCTTCTTATGGCCCGCCCCTTTTTGGGGCGAAAAGGAAATCACCCCAGATCTCTCTCATTGACTCTCATGTTAAATCAATTTTTTTTCACAAAACAGGGCTCAGGTCGAAAACTTAGATAGCTGTCTTGATCCTTGTCAATTTATCTTCATTAGTACACCGACTAAAAGGAGGTTCTTTCAAAGAGTGAATCGAGTTGTTGCACTGAACGTTAGCCATCTTGACAGAATGTGACTTGATCAAAGCCGTATGATGTCCTTATACGCAATTACGTATGACGAAAGCATTGTGGGGATAGCCCTCCCGGAAGCCATAGAGATTGAAATGAGAGCCCTGTTTTGTGAAAACGTGAAAGTCACACAGCTGCTGCCTGCAAAAATATATATACAAAATCAATCAAGTTGTTGTCTTTTAATAGCTTTGCTTAGTTACACTGACATTCTGTGACTGTTCTTCCTTTTTTACTGGTTTCACCAGAGCTTTGTGTACATTATATAGCCCCGTAGCCAGGGCCCATAGACATATTTATGTCAATCTAAATAGTCTGAATAGCCAAGACACATTGCCAAAAATACTGATGTATATACCGGTACCTATATTCAGCGAAAAGATTACACTGACAGGTGTAATAGGCGTAATATGTGTGCGGGGGCAGGGGCGTGGTGGCAGCGGTTACATACATGAAAAAAAAGATACGGGACTCAAATGTTTGGGAACCACTGCCTTACAACACTGACAAGGGCCCGTCATAATAGCCTGTACCTGGGCCCGTGATAACTACGTTACGCCACTGAATAGCCCAAACCTGAATGTTCTGCTATAGCAAATTGAGAGAAAACTGAAAATTCAGAAAAAGTATTTCCTGTATTTTAAAAATACAAAATACATGTATTGTATTTTGTTACATTTTCTGGCAACAGTATTTTGTATTTTATTTTGATACTTTCTTTGAAGGGTATTTTGTATCAAAATAAATGTTGATGTATTTTTGCCCATCTCTGTGTGTGTGTGTGTGTGTGTGTGTGTGTGTGTGTGTGTGTGTGTAATGACCTGACAGGAAACAGGGAAAGATATAGAAGTCATTGTACACTGGCGTATGGGATGTTATTGCATCAGAATAAAAGCCTGCCTATGAGGCCTGCAACGTCAGGTACACCAGTCAAACACAAAGACCAGGTGGAAAACTCCTTCTCAACAACTCAAAACTGACACAAATAACAGATGGAGCAGATGGAGCTCTCTTCCCACACACACACACACACACAAACACACACACACACACACACACCAGGGAGATCAGTCAAAGCTGGGGTCTGTGTCAAGCGGTTGTCATCACGGCCTGCTGACTAAAACCAACATCTATTCAACATGAAGTGATTACACCCGAGATGGCACCAGACGTAGGGATGTATCAAGCCCTTATATGATGTTAATTATCTGGTCAAATGTCT
>NC_137921.1:35183755-35188755 GCF_963457725.1 Sprattus sprattus | reverse complement strand
TGTGTGTGTGTGTGTGTGTGTGTGTGTTCAGCTGAATGGCAGCGGTTTGTCATTGATAAGGCTGCAGACAGAAGACACGGCTCCACAGTGCGTGGTTTTCAATGGGATGGGCGTTTAATAGGCCGGAGACAAAGAGAGATGCGTCTTCATCCATGTCTGAGACACCGTGAGACGAAGATGGTTCATCAGTCCTCGTCATCGCCCACTGACGCGCCAGCCTCACCTCCCCCCTCTGGTTCATCATTTCTCAGCTCATTTACTGCAGAGGAGTAATGAACTGTGTGTGTGTGTGTGTGTGTGTGTGTGTGTGTGTGTGTGTGTGTCGCAGAGATGGGCAAAAATACATCAAAATTTATTTTGATACAAAATACAAAATACCCTTCAAAGAAATGTAACAAAATGCAATACATGTATTTTGTATTTTTAAAATACAGGAAATACTTTTTCTGAATTTTCAGTTTTCTCTCAATTTGCTATAGCAGAACATTCAGGTTTGGGCTATTCAGTGGCGTAACGTAGTTATCACGGGCCCAGGTACAGGCTATTATGACGGGCCCTTGTCAGTGTTGTAAGGCAGTGGTTCCCAAACATTTGAGTCCCGTATCCTTTTTTTCATGTATGTAACCGCTGCCACCACGCCCCTGCCCCCGCACACATATTACGCCTATTACACCTGTCAGTGTAATCTTTTCGCTGAATATAGGTACCGGTATATGGGCCATTCTACCGAATTCGTGTAATATGCAGTCCCTCAACAATAAAAACTATTTACAAAACAATTAGGTATTTAGGCATAGATATTTACTAAGAAAATGTTATGGTCTATATAAACCCAATGCATTTAATGAGATAGTGATAAGCTAAATATATACAAAATCATCATTTATAGGGTACTTTCTATTGGGAAGTAGCTGTCCCCAACCCTGACATCTAAATTTCAATGCCTGTAAATAACACTTTTCAATTTTTTTAGATTTTTTTCAATGATTTAATTTCAAAGATCTTTATGATTGGGTTGAAACAGAACTTGGAATATTTAGATTAATTGTGAGTTTAATTTTTAAATCAATTAACTATACTCAAAAAATCATGTCCCTAGTTTTCATGTCACTACCGAAACACAAGAGTTTTAGTCCATTGGCTGAGCCTGTGTTTTAGCCACGACCCTGCATTTTTGACCATGCAGTGACACTGCATCCCTGTCCCTCATGGTTGAATGGTAAGTAGCTAAATCCCATAGTTTTTATATAAATGTGTTCCAAAGTCTGAAAATCGACGTGTAACCTTAAGAATTGTCACTACCGAAACGCATGTTTTCTTCAATTAAGTAAACCTGTTGGAGTTTTATGCAAAATCTTATGTTTGTATGTGTGTACAGCTCTTCAAATATTTGTTTGCAAGCCGTGTGCTTGCTAGAATTCTTTATTTATGCTTAAAGTTAGCTGGAATTGTCACTACCGAAACAGTCACTACCGAAACATATGGTAGTGACCTGATGATTTCGGTAGTTACAAAATGAAATGGTAAGTAGTTCAATACCATAATTTTTAAATAAATGTGTTGGGTGGACTAAAGGGCGGCCCAGAGCACCTTTTGGAAGATTTTGAGAGAGAAATGAATATCCATCAAACAGTGCGGTCACTACCGAAACACTGGATGTCACTACCGAAACAGTGCAGCACTACCGAAACACAGGATGTTTTGTAAAAAATTAAGTATATTGAGTAATCAACTAAAATGTTATGTTACTGATTGGATTAATGTATGTTCAATTTCATCAATCAACAACTCTGGAATCAATATGATCAGTATTTAGCATTTTACAAAGAAATATTGCACTTAGATTTTGATGAATTGTATAAATTGAACTTGAAAATGTGGTAAAAATTTCATTTTTATGGATTTCATTGTGAAAACCTTCAAGAAATATTTGTAAAAATACTTTTCAGAGAAGGGAAGGAAACACAATCTGAACAGGTCAATAATAATACTTTTTTACTATAGTAAATGTGATGTTTCGGTAGTGACAATTTTTGGAAGAGGAAAAACATTCCAACACATTCTGAAAATACAATATACAAATTGACTGTTCTTTTACTAGATATGTGTACTTTAGATATGGTACAATATACATACGGACAAAGTTTTGGGAATAAAACATACAAAAATTCAAAATATTTCCGACCTGACTTTGCACCAATTCGGTAGAATGGCCCATATATATCAGTATTTTTGGCAATGTGTCTTGGCTATTCAGACTATTTAGATTGACATAAATATGTCTATGGGCCCTGGCTACGGGGCTATATAATGTACACAAAGCTCTGGTGAAACCAGTAAAAAAGGAAGAACAGTCACAGAATGTCAGTGTAACTAAGCAAAGCTATTAAAAGACAACAACTTGATTGATTTTGTATATATATTTTTGCAGGCAGCAGCTGTGTGACTTTCACGTTTTCACAAAACAGGGCTCTCATTTCAATCTCTATGGCTTCCGGGAGGGCTATCCCCACAATGCTTTCGTCATACGTAATTGCGTATAAGGACATCATACGGCTTTGATCAAGTCACATTCTGTCAAGATGGCTAACGTTCAGTGCAACAACTCGATTCACTCTTTGAAAGAACCTCCTTTTAGTCGGTGTACTAATGAAGATAAATTGACAAGGATCAAGACAGCTATCTAAGTTTTCGACCTGAACCCTGTTTTGTGAAAAAAAATTGATTTAACATGAGAGTCAATGAGAGAGATCTGGGGTGATTTCCTTTTCGCCCCAAAAAGGGGCGGGCCATAAGAAGCACCACTTTTGGCAAATTGACTAATGCCTGATTTGCCAATTCAGAGGCAGATCAGATGGTCTAATGCTAGAATCCGACAGAAAAATAATCTCCTTCTGCCTAAACACTGGAGGAAGTATTTTGAGTATTTTAAATACAAAATTACTCCACTCTAAAGTATTTTGTTACAAATTACATTCGATTTTTTATCGGCCCTATCAAATACAAATTACAAAATACTCAAAAGTAAATTAACTAGTATTTCAAATACAAGTAATTGAAATACTGCCCATCTCTGCGTGTGTGTGTGGGTGGGTGTGTGTGTGTGCGTGCCTGCATGCATCTGTCTGCGTGTGTGCATGTGTGTGTGTGTTTGTCTGTCTGTGTGTCTGAGAGAGATATGAGATGTATGTGCTTGTGTGGTGTTTGTGGGTGTGTGTGTGTGTGTGTGTGTGTGTGCACGTATGTGTGTGTGTGAGAGATATGAGATGTACGTGCTTGTACGGTGTGTGTGTGTGTGTGTGTGTGTGTGTGTGTGTGTGTGTGTGTGTGTGTGTGTGTGTGTGTTGAGTGTGTGTGTGTGTGTGTGTGGTGTTTGGGTATAGACACTTGTGTACACATTCACATTCTTAGAACAGACACGCAGCAGATGTCCCGCATCCTTTACAGATGCTTTGATCCTAGACCTATCACCCACACCATTCATCTTTGTGTGTTCAGTGCGAGGCACAGGAGCTGTGACAGAGGCGTGTGTGAGTGTGTGTGTGTGTGTGTGTCTGTGATTGTGTGTGTGTGTGTGTGTGTGTGTGTGTGTGTGTGACTGTGTGAGTGTATGTGTGAGTGTTTGAGTGTATGTGTGTGCAGTGGCAGCGCCAGGGGGGGGGCTAGGGGGTGCTAGAGCACCCCCTAGATTGGCCATAGCACCCCCATAGCACCCCCAAGAAAATAATGGTTTATTTAGGCCTATTATTGTTTTTTAATTAATTTAATTCTGAGTTCTTAATAAAATGTATTGTGTGATAATAATATTTTAATCACAAAAGAAAATAACAGAAAATAACAGATTGAAATAAACAGATTGTTCACGTAGCACGACACAGACACGTTGCGCGTGAACGTGATTGTTCAATGAGTAGTAGGCTAAGTAACAGTAATCCTCGCGATCGGTCAATTCTAAGTCAAGCGTTCACAAAATCACGAAAATGGATCGGTATTTGATCCGCAAATTTCCTCGAGTTGAATAAGATGTTCAAGAGGAAGAAAAAATGCAAGAGGTATTGGATTCTGATTCTGATGTAGAAGAAGAGGAACGTCCTGGTCCAAGTTAACCCTTCACCTCTACTGAGGGCGCTGCTAGCCATGCTGCTAGCACCCTGGGTGACTTAAGCATGAACGCCCAGGATGGTCCGAAAAGACCATAATATTACAAAAATGTTGTGGAAAGCTTGCGCTACACACTGCTTGTCAGGGGATCTCACAGCGAGGCCACATTGAAGATGAGGATTCAGCAAACAGGGGTAATGTCCGCGAGTTGCTATCTGTAATTGGAAAATTTGATAAAACCGCTCAGAAAAAGTTAGATAACAACCCGTCAAATGCAAAGTATGTGCACCATGACGTGCAGAATGAGATCATCAATGTAATGGCAGAAATTATTTGGAAACAATTAAGGGATGTTTTAAGCATAGTTTTGTGTGCACTTTTTGATACACTTTTTGATCTCTTATTATTGTGGTTTTGAGTGCCTACTGTTTGGTCTCATTCATGTTTTTATTGATTGTGACTTAAAATAATATACACTTTTTGAAAGCATTTCTGACTCTTTGCCTGTTTAAGTTAATTCTATCTGATATTCTAATCTGCCGTCTTTAGTTAGAAGTGTATTGAACTTGGTATGTTTAGTTTAATTTGTCACACATGGTAGTGGTGACCTGTTAGTCATCTGGCGCAAACTTTAATCCACACACTGAAGTAAGTGAAGTATTTGGGACACGTTATCTATAACATGCTGCATCCATTTTGACCATCGGAGATGAACGATCGATTTGAATGACGCTTTTTATGTACCCCAAACACGCGTTAGAGATCAAACGTGTAAACATATGTGACGATATGGTGGGGAGGTGTTGTAGTAGAGAAAAATGAGACTCATATGCTATCACCCTAATTTCATAGCACCCTCAGTAAAACGCCGAGCACCCCCATAGCACCACCAGAAAAAA
>NC_137921.1:35176255-35178755 GCF_963457725.1 Sprattus sprattus | reverse complement strand
GCGGCCCACTTAATATACGGCGCGTTGCCCGCTCAATGTATGCAAAATACCCAAACACTTAACATAATTTGGGATGATTACAAAGAAATAACATTATATATGCTTTTTAATAACATTTGGATCCACAAATTTGCCTGGATGGACACATGGAATAAAATGATACTGGCTATTGTAACACTCCAAGGTAGGTATAGTTTGCTAGATGAATATGCTTAACTCTGGGCTAGTATCAGATGGTTAGGCCTATATGTATAACTACAGAGCCTTTAGGAATAAATGTCAGCAGAGAAAGAGTACACAATTTTTTTGATAATGATTAGGGCGACCTACATTAAGCAATATCAATTTTTTTGTAGGCTGATAACTCATACAGCAATACCTTTTTGTATAGTAGATGGCAGCACACAATCAAAATATTTCCCCTCTACCTACATAGCTACAGTAGCTAGTTATATGGAAGAAAGTTGCATTCAGGAGCCTTCATAAGCAAACATGATTTGGCTCCACATTAAATTATCCCACTTTTTCATTATCCACATCATGTCTCAAATGTTGTATGATGCAACATAGCTCTACAGGACACATAAAATATGTCCAGTAACAACGTAAACAAGGGGGCAACATATAAGTCAAAACCAACTATATTTATTGACTGATCTCGAAAGTATTGGCTTACAAAAGCTAAATAAGTCTTCAGAAAATAACTCAGTGTTAGGGCAAAAAGCGAACATTCACACTGTACAACCTATGAAAAGTGACAGTGGTAGCCTACAAATAAAGAAATACAGACCGCGTTAGCCACTTCACAGCGTGCTAGCCATGATTTTCTTTCGTTCCAATTCTTGGATGTAGGATTCCACCCTTTGTAGAAACCTGTTGAATCGATACATTTGGTGTAGGAAATCCTAATTGTTTTGTTGTCAATTTATCTTAATTAGTACGCCGACAGAGAAAAAAAATCTCCTTTTCCTGAAAGCAGTTCGTCGCCACAATCACCCTTAAGGTCCGCCGCCACTGGTTTGAACTTTATTGTAGAAATGAACAGAACAGAACATACGATGGGGTGTAAACATCAGTGGTAATGGTAGTGTTGCATGCTGGGTGTGTGATTATGTGTGTGTGTGTGTAGGGGTGTTAAAGGTGTCTACGAGCGAGACACGCAAGTATTATTAGGCTAGAGTGATTGACATTTAATAACAAATAAACATAGTAAGACTGACAGAGGAGATTAGAAAATAGTAAGAAAATAGTAACCATGAGTGTGAATACAGGTCACTAGGAGTAGTATAAATAGCAGACAATGATTCCTATTGGTTATCATTAGAGGTATATAATGTATTTGGTGAAGCAAGGAAAACTGTTGCAAACGACAATATCTACGGGAGGGCCGGTTGGTTATAGACTTGGGCCATCCCATCGGCCCATCGGTGCCTGGGTGGGCAATTTATCGTGGGCCTTCTGCTGGGTGGGGGCCTAAGGCAGTTGCCTAGTTCGCCTCTATGGTAGGTCTGCCACTGCACACACACACACACACACACACACACTCCCAGTACAGATGCACACACACACACTCCCAGTACAGATGCACACACAGGCAAACACACACACACACACACTCCTTGTAGAGATGCACACACATGCAAACACACACACACACACACTTTCAGTACAGATGCACACACAGGCAAACACACACACACATACTCCTAGTACAGCGACTGAGCAGAGCATCAGTGTGGAGCTGGTGTCAGTGCTGCATTGTTAGGAAGGAAGGTGCAGCTAATAAGCAATCCAAGATACCAGTTGGCAAAGGCTAATTTGTTGAGGCTGTGGTTGACCTGAGACGGGGGGGGGGATGGAGAGGGGTTGTTAGCTGTGTTTGTGGACCGGGAAAGGGGATTGGAGCTCCAGTAATCAGCCTTCCTGGATGGTGTGGGATCCCCAGGGGAGCGGGGGGGGGGGGGGGGGGGGGACCTGTGGGGGTACCAGGCACGCACACACACACACTCTCAGAAGCTGAGAGGCAGAGGCCCACCACAGACTGAGAGGACAGAGCAGCCGTTACACACAGAGAAACAAGAACACCCGCATCAGGCAGTGTGAGACACACACATTACGCCTTCTGGAATATATAACACACACATTGCACAGTCTGAGACACACACACACACACACACACACATCATGTAATCAGAGGCAGACATATATCACACACAGACACACACACATCAAGTCTGAGGCAGACACATTACTTACACATTACACACTCTGAGACTTATGCAGTGAACATAGGACAGTCTGGAAAATACACATATCAACACTCTGAGACACACACACACATCAACAGTCTGAGACACACACACACATCAACAGTCTGAGACACACACATATCAACACTCTGAGACACACACACACATCAACAGTCTGAGACACACACATATCAACACTCTGAGACACACACACACATCAACAGTCTGAGACACACACATATCAACACTCT
>NC_137921.1:35156255-35171255 GCF_963457725.1 Sprattus sprattus | reverse complement strand
AGTTGTGGAGGTACTGAATATGGCTAAATGGCTGCCTCTAAACTCTACTTATTTTGGGGCATTAGGAGGAGTCTCTCATCTTCGGGCATCAACGTCATGCCAACTCAACTCGCTGCTGTCTGTGACACACACACACACACACACACACACACACACTGTGACAGCTGAGATGCCTGATGTCTGCGACATTTGCCTGTTTCCGTTCTGGCTGGCAGAGCTGAGAAATACAAGCACAGGCACAAGCTGCAAGCAGGGTTCGGCCGGAGGGCACCCGAGGATGATATGGAACTAAACACGCCTCTGAAGCTCAGGTGCCGCTCTCTGCGTCTAACACTGACGCCTGTGGCAGACAAATGACCGCCAGGTTCGAGGTTTGTGGTTCAGCGCATTACCTGGCTTTCTAAAATCACTGTCCACGGCGCTTTGCTGTTTTCATCACTTGTCTATGTGGCAGCTCAAGTCTGCCTGCACACACATGCCTAACTGTATGTACATTAGCTATTAAGTCTGCTCAGGCAGAAACTTGCTACAGCTACATCTGTTTCCAGAACATCATTACCTGCTATCTGAAAATGACTGCTGCCTCTCCTCATCCCCTCTCCATCTCTCTCTCCATCTTTTTCTCTCTCTCGTTCTTTCTATTTCTCTCTCTCAGCCTGAGGTATATTTCTGGACACTCACTGCAAGGTTTTAATTTAAAGCAATTAAACTGGCAAATAGATTCATCAACTGGGTATTGTACATGAGAATGTCAACAATAACATCTCTGTTCCGCTTTGTAAGAAGTCAGGAAATGTAGTTAATATGGCCGCCAGAGGCCTCGTTGGCAGGTGGAGTATGAAAACTGCAGAAGCAGGACGTTTTGCATATAGAAAGGTTTTGTTTTTTGGATTGGCAAAAAGCAACGAACAAAAGTAATGACTTGAAGGAATGGTCGTAATATTGTTCCCGTTGTGGTGAACATTGAGAACACAGAGAAGGTGAAGGCGTCCTTGGTCCCATCATTGTCAGAGCTGCTCAGATTCCATATCTTCATGTCGTCTTGAGCACGTTTGCCCATTTAGGAATCACATTTTCAAAACTATTTCTAACACAGAGATAAGCAGGGGCTGCTGGCACAATATAACATTTGCAGAATCCCAGATGACAGCTTGGTCTGGAAGCCATCTTGCCCTGGGGTGCCTTCAAAATAGCAAATAAAGGCACACACACACACAAAAGCGATCTGAGGTGGTAGGTCTCATTGAACAAACGTAGACGCTAGACTAAGGGTTGCAGTTTAAACCGAACAATTTGCAATATCTATACAAAATTTCCAAATGTTTTAATTTAAGAGAAAATGCATTTGCGAAAATGTAACACACTAGCCAGGCCAAACAAGAATAGTGTGATGAGATCTCTGAATTAGATCATTCATTAAGACAAAAACTTAATGTAAGGACACAACACAAAGCCGTGTGGAAGCAACAACTGGACCTTTTAGTTAGGGTATGGTCAGGAATAACCAATACTGCTGAATGTGCACTTGTTTGTGACTTGCACTTTAAGATGCCCTTTGGAAATACAGCTTGCTTCCCCTTTCTTGCAGTTTTCCTGTTCCAAACACTCTTGATAAATAACAGTCAGACATGCATTTCAGGCAGGATCCATGTACTACATGACCCTTCTCTTCCAAAAGGAAGGCAAAAATATTGTGAATTGTAGCAGTTCTATTTCATTTCCACACCCCTGAAATACGGTGTCTGAATTTGTAGAAATTATGTCTAGCATCACAGGGAAGAGGCAGAGACTACTCTGAATGCATGTTGAGTGCAGACTGTAGGCGACCATTTCATCCACTTTTCCCTCGTTAAGCCACAGGTTTCCATCCCCATCACACCAGCCGCCTGGCACTGCAATGGTCCTCCTCACATGTATCTACTCATGACAGCTCTCTGGACAGGTTGCCAGCCAATCAGCATCCTTTATCCCCCAGAGACACATGTGATCGACGTGAGAACTGTGAGAAGCGTGTGAAGTGTGTGAAGTGTGTGTAGCATGTGAAGTGTGGACTTTACGGTCAAGCTGAGAGTAATAGATTAACACAGGCCACGGGAGCACGGGAAGGTTTGTCCACTGTGTATCCCTAACAAATTCCCATTCCTCTCCTGCGTATTTATCCCTAACACATTCCCATTCCTCTCCTGCATATTTATCCCTAACACATTCCCATTCCTCTCCTGCGTATTTATCGCTAACACATTCCCAGTCCTCTTCTGTCTATTTATCCCTAACACATTCCCATTCCTCTCCTGCGTATTTGCCCTAACACATTCCCATTCCTCTCCTGCGTATTTATCGCTAACACATTCCCATTCCTCTCCTGTCTATTTATCCCTAACATATTCCCAGTCCTCTTCTGTCTATTTATCCATACACATTCCCAGTCCTCTCCTGTCTATTTATCCCTAACACATTCCCAGTCCTCTCCTAGGTATTTATCCCTAACACATTCCCATTCCTCTCCTGCGTATTTATCCCTAAGACATTCCCATTCCTCTCCTGCGTATTTATCCCTAACACATTCCCATTCCTCTCCTGCGTATTTACCCTAACACATTCCCAGTCCTCTTATGTGTATTTATCCCTAACACATTCCCAGTCCTCTTCTGTCTATTTATCCCTAACACATTCCCAGTCCTCTTCTGTGTATTTATCCCTAACACATTCCCAATCCTCTTCTGTCTATTTATCCCTACACATTCCCATTCCTCTCCTGTCTATTTATCCCTAACACATTCCCAGTCCTCTTCTGTCTATTTATCCCTACACATTCCCAGTCCTCTCCTATCTATTTATCCCTAACACATTCCCAGTCCTCTTCTGTGTATTTATCCCTAACACATTCCCAGTCCTCTTCTGTCTATTTATCCCTAACACATTCCCAGTCCTCTTCTGCGTATTTATCCCTAACACATTCCCAATCCTCTCCTGCGTATTTATCCCTAACACATTCCCAGTCCTCTTCTGCGTATTTATCCCTAACACATTCCCAGTCCTCTTCTGTGTATTTATCCCTAACACATTCCCAATCCTCTTCTGTCTATTTATCCCTACACATTCCCAGTCCTCTTCTGTCTATTTATCCCTAACACATTCCCAGTCCTCTTCTGTCTATTTATCCCTAACACATTCCCAGTCCTCTTCTGTCTATTTATCCCTAACACATTCCCAGTCCTCTTCTGTGTATTTATCCCTAACACATTCCCAATCCTCTCCTGTATATTTATCCCTAACACATTCCCAGTCCTCTTCTGTGTATTTATCCCTAACACATTCCCAATCCTCTCCTGTGTATTCAGAACTGTCAATCTTGTGTTGAAACTAGTCATTCATATAAGTCATAAAACAAGTTGACAAGTTGAAGAAATTGAGGTTGGAATAGAGCCAAAAACCATCACGTTTACATGATCTCTATTGTACTGCAGCATCTGTCAATCTTGTCCTAGTGCGTTCCATCTCGTGCCCTGCACCGCTCTCTGTGATTGGATGACAAACTGATGACATATTACACAGATGATCCAGTGTGGGTGCCAGGTGGGCCTGCAGATGGAGAGACGGGGAGGGAGGTGTGCCATGTCGCATTTATTAGCCCTGACATAATAATTAGCTTAAGAATGCGTTGCCATAAAGTGATAAATGGCTGTTTAATAATTCATGCCCTTTAGATGAATTGAAGGGGACGGCTTCATCTTAAGAGTGAGTATCTCCAGGTGCCCATGTGTGCCGATGATGGAAACGTAACTTTAGACAGCATTAGGGGGAGTTCGTAAAAGTGAATGTGAAATAGACACAGCGGGCAAACGCAGTGAAGAGGTTTTTTATCTAAACACGTCACACTCACACACAGATATATATATTACTGCTGTCTGTCTGTCTGTCTGTGTGTCTGTGTGTCTGTCTGCTTCCCATCATGATTTCAAAGTCTTCATCAAAAGGAATTAAGATTACAACATGAGCAGGTGATACGGAGATATGAGTCTGGGCAGCTGAGAGAGGGAGGGAGAGGCAGACTGTGAGGGAGAGAGAGAGAGGGAGAGAGAGAGAGGGAGACTGTGAGAGGAAGACGGAAAGAGAGAGAGAGAGAAAGAGAGAATCTTAGAGTGAGTGAGTGAGTGGGCTAGTGAGTGAGTGAGCGGGCGAGCGTGCAATGAGTGTGTATGTGTGAGTGTGCGTGAGTGAGTGAGTGAGTGAGTGAGTGAGTGAGTGAGTTTGTGTGCGTGAGTGTGCGTGTGTGTGTGTGTGTGTGTGAGTGAGTGAGTCAGTGAGTATCCCGCGGAACAGATCTCATTCCAGCCGCATTACCAGCTCTGAAAGAGGAAATAAACCTGAAATTGGCAAAGTCCTTCTCTGCCATGTTCCTCGTTGACCTCCCTGACTGGAGGTCAGCCATTGTGCTTACATCGCAATCTAAACTCCTAATTGCGCTCCTTAACTCTGCCCGTGTAGACGGGATTACTCTGCTGTGCCTTCTGTACTCTTCCCCTCGAGGAGCAGAGCAGAGCAGAGCGAGTGTCGCCAGTAGACACAGAGAGGCGCGATAGTGGATCACGCTCAGTTCATCACAGGCATTTCAGCTGAGTAAGATCACTCATTTTCAGTTATAATTTACAGCTGAGTAAGATCACTCATGTCATCATATACGTACAGCTAAGTTAGCTCACGTGTGTTCAGTCATCGTGTATAGCCAATTGTGTATCCGGTGCCATCATTAGGCCATGATGACGGGAGAAAGAAGTGCACACTAAAACACACACACACACAAACACAAACTCATATACACATACACACACAAAAAAATCACAAACGCTTACACACAATAATACACATACACACAAATCCGTACACATAGCAAAACACACACAAACAAACACACACACACACACACACACACACACACACACACACACACACACACACACACGCACACACACAGAGAGAGACTACGCTACACTGTAAGTGCTGGGAAAGTTTATGAGAAAGACAGTGAGAAGAAGAAGCTCAGATATCCTAAATCCACAGCTTAGCGTTCCCTGGTGACACAAACCCATTACAGTTGACAGTGACGGTTCTGTGTGGTGTTGAAGGCCGCCTCTTAGCGTTCGAGTAGAGTGGCCCATAAAAGCTTTAGCATTATCGTGCTAATCGAGGTGCACTGAAGAGTATGTGTGTGTGTGTGTG
Organism: Sprattus sprattus; assembly: GCF_963457725.1. Taxonomy (NCBI): domain Eukaryota; kingdom Metazoa; phylum Chordata; class Actinopteri; order Clupeiformes; family Clupeidae; genus Sprattus; species Sprattus sprattus. The sequence continues at coordinate 35,166,035 of NC_137921.1, read as the reverse complement.
TGTGCCTTGGGGGTTAGAGGATTCCTCTTTGTCCTGCTGTGTCTCTCATCTGGCACTGCCTTTGTACTGACACGTCATGGGCCTTGTGTGAAGTTAATGTTTGAATCAGTAACAGAGAGGATTATGGGGGGATGCCTCAGTCCCGTCCCAGGGCTTTAGAGCATCAAGTGCTGACAGTTCACCAGCGTGACAGACACGCCTGTCTTTAATGATCATTGTCTTACAACACGGAATCCAAATCAATTTAAGGATTCCCTCAAATCCGTAAAGTAATGCCATATCATATTCATAATTCCGATCCTCCAGGATTTTGGGATCTGGTGCAGGGAGCTCCTCACAAATGTCTTCATGTCTTTGTTTCTGAACACATCCTTTTCCAGAGGATCCAGCTCTGCTCTTCACTCACCTCTCAGCCACACAATTGACATCCACAGAGATGAAAGAGGTTTTAACAAAAGAAATCCACAACCTTTTTTTTCAACTTTTCTGGCGCTCAACTTGGGAGCAAATCCTTTGATATCCTTGGGATGTGTGCCTCGTGACGTTACGTGCGAAGGGCGGAGGGTGACGAGCAGCGGGGAGGATCCGTGGAAGCCGACCTCAAACACCGCGGGTCGGAGGCTAACACCGCTCACCGCCAGGCAGCAGCCCCGCTAAAACCTGGATCTCATTCTAAGCATAAACTCACCCTTACAAAAGACAGACCGACAGCCTGCAGGCAACAGGGACTCAGCAAATAACGCTCCGACCCTTTGTCTTTTATGAGTTCGCTCTTGAGAACACTAGTTATGGCCTCTTGAGAACACTAGTTATGGCCTCTTGAGAACACTAGTTATGGCCTCTTGAGAACACTAGTTATGGCCTCTTGAGAACACTAGTTATGGCCTATTGAGAACACTAGTTATGGCCTCTTGAGAACACTAGTTATGGCCTCTTGAGAACACTAGTTATGGCCTCTTGAGAACACTAGTTATGGCCTCTTGAGAACACTAGTTATGGCCTCTTGAGAACACTAGTTATGGCCTATTGAGAACACTAGTTATGGCCTATTGAGAACACTAGTTATGGCCTCTTGAGAACACTAGTTATGGCCTCTTGAGAACACTAGTTATGGCCTATTGAGAACACTAGTTATGGCCTCTTGAGAACACTAGTTATGGCCTATTGAGAACACTAGTTATGGCCTCTTGAGAACACTAGTTATGGCCTCTTGAGAACACTAGTTATGGCCTATTGAGAACACTAGTTATGGCCTCTTGAGAACACTAGTTATGGCCTATTGAGAACACTAGTTATGGCCTCTTGAGAACACTAGTTATGGCCTATTGAGACCACTAGTTATGGCCTATTGAGAACACTAGTTATGGCCTCTTGAGAACACTAGTTATGGCCTATTGAGAACACTAGTTATGGCCTCTTGAGAACACTAGTTATGGCCTCTTGAGAACACTAGTTATGGCCTCTTGAGAACACTAGTTATGGCCTCTTGAGAACACTAGTTATGGCCTATTGAGAACACTAGTTATGGCCTCTTGAGAACACTAGTTATGGCCTATTGAGAACACTAGTTATGGCCTATTGAGAACACTAGTTATGGCCTATTGAGAACACTAGTTATGGCCTGCAGGCTACAGGGTCTCCGCTTACAACGGTCCTACCCCTTGAATTTGCTGTGATGCATCAACACAAGTTATGGCTGGCAGACTACATAGTCAGATCGCTGTGCTCGTTCATTCATGAAACACTCACAGTCTACTCTACCGCTCGTTTTAATGGCTGCATAATCAGATAAAAACCCTTCTGAACTGGCCGCGTCTGCATTACTCAAACAAGGCTAAAATAATTACAGAGTGGAATCAATGAAAATCCTTTCAGCACAAGGTCAAGTACCTTAAACCAAATATCTCCAAGAAACACTTCAAATTCCTTTCGTCTTATTATATTGAAACGGCAGAGGGACCTTGCTTAAAGAGGGAGCTTATACTCTTATACCCCTCTAACACTCTTATACTCTTGATCAACTGGTGAAACAAGGTGTTATCAACACCAACGTCATGGGTTTGATGCGGACACAACTGTTCAAAGGACCCTGCATGCTGCAAAAGGATAGTAATTAGAAGAGATCTATATACAACATGGACAAACAGCAGTTTGGGATAACACTTAGACAGAGCATTTTTGTCCATGTTGCCTGAATAAATCTCTTCTAAAAGCCTACTGCCTCTTTGAAGCGTACAGGGTCCTTCTATGAGTTGTAATTCTTCACCAACGCACCTGAACATCAAGGAACGCTAGGACTCATCTAGCACGGTCACTTTGAAACCCAGACAGGTATAAACATCCTGAACAAAATATACATCTATGTTACTGTGAATCACTTTGGATAAAACTATATGCCAAAAATTAATGTAACTGAAAAAAACATTCTGAATGACAAAATGGAACACATTGAACATACTGAAGCTCGAGTACTGTTCCTCAGTCGTAAGGTGCTTTGGATTAAACCGTCTGCCAAATAAATACATGTCCAGGTAACAGTAAGAATGGAGAAGCTCTCAGCTCTGTATCAGTTTCAGTTCAGCCTGAGCTGAACCGTCAGTCTGCTGCCCTGGTGGAGGGACCGCTCTGGGCCAGGAGCTGCGTGAGGATAGCTGTACGCACTTACACAAGACTAATCGCGTCGCCATGGGCCTCAACACAGCCAATCACACCGCTGACGGGCTCAACTGTCAGAGAGCTGTGACAGGGTGACAGAGGGGGTCTTTCACAGGAATAACGCATGCTGTCACAGGACATAATGCATGTTGTCACTCTCGGTTAGGAAGTCTATGACCTTCCCTGTGAAGGGTGTTGGGAGACTGGTAAAACACGGTTAAAATGAGAGGCCCCCCTTTTTTTCCTGTCGGACCTGAAATAAAGATCTGTCAATTTCATGCTTGTTGCTTCTGGTTGTGTTTGTATCCCAGAGATTTGTGTGAAAGAGAAATTAACCAAAAAGACGGGAATGTGCTGATGAAACAGAATGCTTAAGGCCTGAGGCGCGAGGTGTGTGTGTGCAGAGGGACATGCTCTTTGACGTTTAACTCTCATTTAATCATCATTTCTAATCTGGTCCTTGCAAACATCCTCTTTTTTTTTTCTTCAATGCAACCTTTGTAGTAATCAAAACCACAGATGTAATCTCTGCATCAAAGTAGGTCTGAGTAATCAATACAGCACCTTTAATAGACACTGGACTGCCGAGTAATCAATAAAGCATCTTCTGATAAAAATAATCAGTCCGTCCTCAGCGGTATGTCTGAGTCCTTTTCCATACTCATGAGGTTGTGGATATCACACTGAGGAGTCCACAGACGGAGGCCTCTCTCTCAGTCGGATCATCAGCAGAGCTGGGGGCCAGCACTCAGATTTAATGAGCAGCTCCTCACTCAGGGGGGATCCTGGAAATCAACAGATCTGCCACTCTCTGCGCCGGCTCTCAGTCTCTCTCTCTCTCTCTGTCTCTCTCTCTGTCTCTCTCTCTGTCTCTCTGTCTCTGTCTCTCTGTCTCTGTCTCTCTCTCAGCCAGGCTTTATGGCAACAGCTCAGCAATCATAACACAAACACAAAGGGTAGAAGAAATGAAAAGATCTGCCATGTTTTTTTTTTTCTTTCTCTGTTGTGATAACACTAAGGCAACCTGTTATCCCCCTATCCCAGCAGAGTTGTCAGAAAATGCATGCACGCATGAACACGCAGACACACACGCACACACTCAAACGCACAAGCGTGCACACACACACATACACACACACACACACACACACACACACACACACACACACACACACACACACACACACATGAACGCAGACACATAAACATCCACGCACACACAAATACCCATACAAACAAACAAACAGAGCTTGAAATCTCCTCCATTTCCCAGTCTGGCTAATTAGCATGTTGGTTTAGTGTACCATCCCATAGACATAGAGCTAGGTCACTGCCACAGCATGTACTGTGCATTCAAATAGGACACAGACGGAGACCCACAGAGACAGACAGAGACAGATAGTGCCACGGACCTCAGGAGGGGAAACTGTGCATTGAATGCCCATGCCTCTCTTGGGTTTCACATTCCCTCTCTACCTTCACTGTAAGCTCTTCTGATTTATCAATTTATCACTCACTCACTCACTCACTCACTCACTCACTCACTCACTCACTCACTCACTCACACACACACACACACACACACACACAGACACACACACAGAGACAAACACGCACAGAGACAAACACACTCACACTCACACACACTCACACACACACACACAGACACACAATCACACACACAATCACACACACACACACAGACACACACACACACACACACACACACACACACACACACAGAGACACACACAGAGACACACACAGAGACACACACAGAGACACAGACACACACAGACACACACACAAAAACACACACACAGACACCCAGACAAAGACATACACACACACTCCTGACATCTAAATGTCTTTATTGTTCCATTGAGGAAGTTGCCAATACACCGTGGCTCCTACTGTACTTGGCTTTTATGAGTCAGTTTTATGGTGGGAATGACAAACACTGATACAAATCATAATGGCAGCTTTGACCTGATGGGATTCTCTCTCTTCTCCTCTTGTCCCTGTAAATGCTTCTCGCAGTTCATCATCTTTCGGACGACAAGTTTGTTTGTTTGTATAATTCGCCTTTGGAGGCATTCTGGATCCAGCCCAGGTGGCGGGGGACTCGGGAGCAGGTATAGGCCTGATGGGCTGCCGTGCCTGGGATGTGGGCCTGATGTGGGCCTGATGTGGGCCTGATGTGGACCTGATGTGGGCCTGATGTGGGCCTGATGTGGGCCTGATGTGGGCCTGATGTGGACCTGACGGGCTGCTGTCACTCGTGTGAGCTGCCCCCTAAGGGGCTGTGTGATGTCAGCACGTCAGCACGTCAGCAGAGCCTTGATTAATGGCGTGTGTGCTCTCCCTCCCTCCTCCCTCCCTTTCCCTCTCTCTTTCCCCTTATCCCCCTCTTTCTCTCCCCCCTGCTCCTCTCTCTCTCTTTCTCTCCCTCCCTTCCAGCACCAGGTCCAGGAGCCCAGGGACGATCAATCAGGACTCAGACATTCCCTCGTAAGTCACAACACCAGCAACGCTCCACAAAAACAGGCCCAATCAATAGCATTCTGATGTTTGTGTTCATCAAAGCTTTTTAGTCCGGGGTGAAAGGTGTGCGGGGAAGTGGAGGAGGAGGAGGAGGAGGAGGTGGAGGAGGAGGGGCTCCTTTGGTAATAATGAAGAGGAAACAGAGAGACCGTAGACCAAGCTGAAGAAAACACTCGACATTGAACAACCGATGAGCTGGTAACCATGAAGTGCCGATGATCACATGACCAACATATTGACTTCATCACGTACCATCACTCAGGGTTTATTACATCCTTGCTTTAATGTTGGCCATTGTATTGAAAAGCGTTGAGTAAGTCATGACTAAGCCATAAACCTATACATTTAACATCACTTATTGGCCACTGTTTCAGATCTTCAGGATGTTGGAATATTTGGCTCGGCTGCTGTCCGTGGTCCTGAAATACCCTGCAGAGATGATGCAACAACCACCGCCCAGTCTCCATGGGAGACCACAGATGATGCAACAACCACCGCCCCGTCTCCATGGGAGACCAAGTGATGCAACAACCACCGCCCTGTCACCACAGGAGACCACAGCAGCAGAGGAGTTAGGGTCCGCTCTGAATGAAGAGATTGGATGAGTAGAAATGAAACTTAATAGACTGATACAGGATTCCTTCTCCACCTAAACGTATGCTTCATAACAGCATTTTGTACAACAATATTTTGTTAGTACGGAGATTAATGGTTTGCTGAAGTTAACAAATGTTTTAAACTAATGTTATTGGCAGGTTGTAATCTAAAGCTTTAGCTGTCAGGCTGTCCCTGACTTTACGTCCCTCATCGAGGAGTTATTTCAGATACTTAAGCACTGCACGTATCATTAAAGGTTTGTAAGGAGGCAGGCAGTCTTTCTCCCAAGTTAGGGCAACCATTGAGCATTTGCACTGAGAATGTTTTAGTGGATAGTTATTTTCTAACTTCTGACAGTGTTTGGCACTTTGCCTATTACTACCCAGTGTCTGTCACTACAGACTTATAGACATGATTAAATGTGTGACTGAATAACCACCTATAATCTGTGTCAACTTGGGACCAACACAAGCCAACGTATCTCACAAAGGTGAGAGTTCAAAATGGAGACGGGAGAGTAGAGCATTGCCTCTCCAGTAATCTTGTACTTTTCTACTTGACTTTCATGAAATAATTATTGCTATTATTAGAATTATTATTATATTTTATGGTGACAAGCATCTTCCCCAACACATCACTTTATATTTTAGACTTAACCATAATTGTGTCTTTGTGCCGTCTTTGGTTGTATGACTTTGTTAACTAATTGTTAATCAATGTGTGCATTCATTGTGTGTCATTAGAGCCATTGATTGTCCCTTGGCTTTAACGATCACATTTTGTCACGACTCATTTGCTGGAGGAAAAAGTCTTCAGATTTAGAGCACCTGTGGCATAGATTAATGCATTACCTTTGGGCTCAGATACAGACATTTCAGTCAGCCCACAGGAACCCATCAATATGACCTGCAAAGCGGACATCCGTCCTTGTAGAAAGTAACCCAACGCAGTGTGAAGAATTAAAGTGATGTTGGCCAAACAGCCTGAGCTGACTGCTGAGAGGATGTGAAGATCTGTACAAAGAAACCACAGAAGGATTCTTTCGTTAATTAATGTCTCTCTCTTCAGTAACTTTTAAGAACAAAGAAACTGTGAGAACATCATCAACCAAAACTAACAGGGTCTGAGGAATCAGAGGTTGAGTGAAGGAGAAAGAAAACGATGAAGAAAGAAATAAAAAGGAGAGAGAGAGAGAGAGAGTCGGGTGGGTTTGGAAAGGGAAGAGCTTGTCTCAATCATGATTTATGAGTTCACCAGTTTAGGGAGGTTTGGCCATCTCTGTCTCTTCCTCTCTCTCTCTCTCTCTCTCTCTCTCTCTCTCTCTCTCTCTCTTCCTCTGTTCTTTCTCTCTCTCACTCTCTCTCTCTCTCTTCCCCCATGGCTCACTCACTCGCTCACTCTCTGTCTGGGGCCTGGAGTTTTCCAATCCCTCTCAGGCCTTGTCAGTCACCCTCCATTACACAAATCAGCTGCATGTCCTCTCACAGCAGCGGCTCACGGCACAGACTCGGGAGAGAGTGGAGGGAAGGGAGAGATCATCTGACACACTCACTCACAGCTAGGCCTCCTGAGGCAGCACACGCCTCACAACTGTGTGTGTGTGTGTGTGAATGTGTAGGTATGTGTGTGTGTGTGCAAGTGTGAATGTGTGTGCCTGAGTGTTTAGTATGCTTCACTGCCTGTCTATGGGCAGAGCCACAGGCTACTTACAGGCCTCTTAGCCCTAATGACCAGCATGAGGATCATAAGGACAGCCGATTGTGGGCCGAACGGGCCCGGGACAGGGCCAGAACAGGTTCAGAACTAGTCAGGGTCTGAGTGCCCACGGCTCACAGTCCTGTACCGATCCTACTCCCAATCATTTCCTGTCCCTCTCCACTGTCCCGTCCGATTAGAGGCAAAATCCCAAAACTAAAAGAAAAAAAAAAGACTAAGATGCAACCAGTTAGACAGGCAGCAAATCTCCTTAATCAGTAGTAAGTGTGTCTCTTGATTGTGATTGGCCACGAGAGGAAGAGTGTGTGTCTCTCTATTGTGATTGGCCACGAGAGGAAGCAGAGGCACCTGGGACGAGCTCTGACAGGATGTCACAGCTCTTCATTAAAACCAGCTCTGCAAAGGGAACTGCAATGGCAGCTTTACAAAGAGATGCTGATGCTAAGTGCTTTACGGCTCCATTTTGTGCAAGATATGGTGAATTTAACCCAGAGTAAATGAGACGCCGGGATTTTACATTCCAAGAGGTTGTGAAGGGATGACAAAGGCAAAGGGGCAACATCAGTTTAATTGCTGTCACACCACTTTCTGGTTTCTGGTCGGGTTCGTCTGATGCACTCACACACCTCATCTACCTTGCAGTTCTATGAGCTCTCTCCTGACGCATCAGATGGAGCCACTCCATCACAGACACACACACACACACACACACGCACGCACGCACGCACGCACGCACGCACGCACGCACGCACGCACGCACGCACGCACGCACGCACGCGCGCGCGCGCGGGTGATGGAGGGAGTGCTGCTATCACACGCACGCGAGGCAGAGGACGCTTTCTTTCACACGCAGATCAAAGAACGTTCTGTACTTTCCCTCTGTCGCTCTCGCAAAGTACAGAAACACAGAAAGTAAAGTTCAACTCAGCCAGCATCTTTCATACTCATTTTACCTCACATAATGACACAGCATACTTATTTTAACTCACGTAATGACTCAGACTTAAGACCTGGATGGCCCAGCCAAGGTACATTTGACACAAACTCACATTCCACAATATAAATTATGTTTCAGTTGTGTGTCTGTATGCTTGCTTCTTTATGTTTGTGTGTGTGTGTGTGTGTGAGTGTGTGCATGTACATGTGTGTGTGTTTGTGTGTGTGTGTGTGCATGTATAATTGTGTGCACGTATATGTGTGTGTGTTGTCTATGTTGGGGGGAGTTCCCGTCAGTAAAAACTGCCAGAAACACACTATGATAAAAACGAATACAAAAAAGACACGGTAGCACTCCCGTCGTCTTGGAAACACAGTCCTTTTGTAAACTTTGGCTGTGAATGTAAAAAACAGTCAACAATTCAAGTTAATGCTGCACATATTTATAAATAAAGCACATTTGAATGGATTGGATTCGGAGATCACTGGAGATTATGCTAACCCGGTTTAAATGTACTTGTCTCCAGGACCTCCCATGCAGGAGAGATGATGATTGGATCTCATCAAAGTGGATTTACACACCAGTAAAAGATAAGCACATTGGGCCTTGCTCATTTTTAACATATGATAATACCATACATCTGAATAGTCTTGAGACAAATGTTAAAGATTGACCTACATCCAAACACAGACACACACACATGCTCTTTCAATCCAATTAAATCCCTTTCTCCCTCTTTATATCGGTTTATATCTCTCTAGCACACACACACACACCCTTTTTGTCTTTCACACACACACTCACACACACAGAGGACGGGTGTGTGTCGGTGACATGATTTCCAATGCAGAGTTGGCACGAGTGCCACGCTCAGAATCAAATTACAACGTGTCTCACCCCCTGACCAACAGCCCCCTACCTGCCTGCCCACTTAATCAAGCCGACAGCCTCATCTCCGGCTCCATTGTCAGACACAACACCATCACCGCTGCCATTTTACAGCGTGCATTACTCCCACACCAATAATATAACCCAGGTAATGCAGTGCCATTAAACTGTCATATCGGCCAAGCTAAAGAGGGCTGCCTAAATTAAATTAAATTATATTAAATTAGAGGCCAGTCCTCCCTGCAGGTCTCGTGTCTGAGCACCCGTATGCATGTGTGTGTGTAGCATCCTATGCATGTGTGTGTGTAAGTGGCTCCAATCTATGGGGGGACTGGCCAACATACGTGTTTCTGCAGCATCAGCAGCCACAGCAGAGCTGTTCTCTCTGCTCTACTCCCCCCTCTGGCCCATCAGGTGACCCCATCAGGTGACCCCCGCAGGTG
>NC_137921.1:35143755-35153755 GCF_963457725.1 Sprattus sprattus | reverse complement strand
TTTTTACAAACCTTTGAGACATTATGTATTACATGGTTATTTCTTTGTTGTATGATTGGGAGGAAATACTATGTTTGTGTCTTGGGTTCTGTCTTGTCATTGTGTACTGTTTAGTTTTTGTGTCATCCCCTATGTGTATCAATGGTGCTGGCGGCCAGGTATATATGTTCATTGTTCTGTCTAGTTTGGTTAGTCTAGTCTTGTCAGGTATGTGGATCTATAAGTGCTGTCAGTTTAACGCGTTAATAACAGCATTAACGCAAACCCATTTTAATGCCGTAAAAAAAAATTATTGCGAGATTAACGTTTTTTTTTTATTATTATTTTAGATTAATCGTGATAACATTTTTAAACGTTTGACAGCACTAGTATCTATGTTGACCCTTTTTTGACTGCTGATTGTTGTCTTCTCTTTAAAGGTGAGGCATAGTAGGTATTTGTAATAAAGTTGGACTGCTGCATGTTGTCCTCTACTTGTTAGTTTAGAGGCTTAGCAGGTGATATTCCTGGAGACTGTTGCTGTTTGTCCTCTGTTAATTGAGAGGCTTACCAGTTCCCCTGGATATAATGAAGCATATTAAAACTTATATTTGAACCCTCACTCTGTCTTTGAGCTTTTCGGGCCGAACCCACACTTTTGATGGCAACCGAGACTTGGTCCGTCACACACAAACACACACACATGGTGACACAAATAGATATGCACACACATACACACACACACACACACACACACACACACACACACACAAAGCAGGCCTTGACATCATAGGGCTCGGTAAGGGGTCTGGCTTGTTGCTGGGCTCTTGGAGCGTGTTAATTCCCTGATAATGGAATTGGACGCCTCAATTAGTGCGAGTCCGTTTGTGATTCGGTTTGTTTTCAGCAAACATGTAAATCACTGCCAGCACTGCCAACAATGCCTGTGTGACAGTCAAGTGATCAACGCGGCCAAAAATCCCTCAATAAAAAAAAGATGTGTGTTCCGTCCTTCAGCCAAGCTGAATTTACCAGCTGCTTTCACTGTGGTGTGTATGAGCTGTGGTGTGTGTGTGAGCTGTGGTGTGTGTGTGAGCTGTGGTCTCATTGTGTGACACAAAGCCTCATCTGGAACTATGAAAACAGAAAAATATCTTATGTTTGAAGACAAGACACTAGCATTTTGATACAAGTCGTGGTAATTAATTTCTACTTAATAATGCCCAAGATCAATTGAGCCTTGGAACCACAAATGGGAATATTGATTCGATGAAAGGGATGAAACTGTTCAGTTCAGTGAAAAACAATTATAGTCTCTACAATTTAAAGACTTTCCCATGCTTTTGTCTGCTTGTTTGCATTTCATTTGAGGACATTCATTTTTTCCTTACAAAAGTCAAAAACTCCTATTCATTAAACACACACACACACACACACACACACACACACACACACACACACACACACACACACACACACACACTACATCTCTAAGTAAAAACCTAAAATGAAAAAGAAGTGTGTGCTGTTCTTGAGGTATTCAGCAGAGCTGATTTATGTGGCTGCTGGCTCGGCTTGGCTCGGCGTGGCGTTCCCCCGGCTCCCGTGAGTAAGAGCAGACGGGCGTAGCGCACAACAACAGTCAATGAGGGACTAAATCAATATGGCCACCGCTGCCATTGTTCGCTGCCCGGGTCCCATACGTCACTGTCGCTGCTAAAAAGCTCTGCTAATCTCAGGCCAAATGAATGAGAGGCCAGCATCCACACACACGGCCCTCAAACCAATCTAATCAGAGAGGCTTGGACAAAAGGATAGTGCTCGGAGATATCTGCTTGTCCACAGCAGTCGAAGCACCACACAGCACAAAATAAAGTAATTTCACTTTTTCTTCTATTGGATAAAGCCATTATCTAAAATAAAGGTTATTCCCCCTGTGCTGTGGTGTCGGCAGTGCAGCCTCTCATAGTGGGCTCTGTCGCTATCCTGCAGAAGTTAAAGTTGATTTGAGGGTCTTGAATTATTCATCTGGAAGAACATTTTGAGGGTGATTTAACTACTGGAAAAAATTGGGGTCAAAATGTCTTGGGATGATTTTGTTCTGCTGTGGCCTGTGTGTGCCTGGCCATATGTCCTCAGGTCCCTCTCTGTGATTCTGTGATTCTGGTGAAAATCTTGGTGATATTACAGCTCAACAGCCAATCAAATTACACCCCTCCCTTTCAGTCTCCAGAAGCAACATGTTGATTGGCTGGAATAGTGTATGGCTTGGTTCTGACGGACACACACACGGAATGGACAGCCAGAGGATGGTGAGGTGTGATTCAATGAAGTTGACTTTAAAGAGCCATTCTGTGTTTTGTGCGGTTTCAGTCAACGGTCTGTTACCACAAAGACTAACCATAAGACATTTTCATGATCTTAACAAAAAGAACAGAAACAACGTCAGTCCCTTATATCAAACATGTCGGTCCACCCAATGCTGGTGTCCCAGTCCTGGTCTGCTCTCAGACCTCCATCATCTTTACTTTAACTGGGCAAGAATAGGAAGATAATAACGTAACATGTTCTAATGAACATGGTAGAACAGTGTATGAGCAGGATAATGGTGTAAGCTACAGCAGGGTCAGGAGAACCATTATGGAGAAGCACATCGGCAAAATCTAAGAGAGATTTTTTGGACACAGAAACGTTTTTTTCTTGTGTGCTCAATGAGAATTTGATTACTGTGTCAAGTAGCATTGCTCGGCACACTTGAAGGTGACTAGGAGTCGGACACTGAGTGCTTTTCTGTGTATCTTCTCTGCTATGAGAGAGAGTGGGGAGACAAAACACGATTACATGCTGTGAACTCAGTTCAACACACGATTACATCCTGTGAACTCAGTTCAACACACGATTACATCCTGTGAACTCAGTTCAACACACGATTACATCCTGTGAACTCAGTTCAACACACGATTACATCCTGTGAACTCAGTTCAACACACGATTACATCCTGTGAACTCAGTTCAACACACGATTACATCCTGTGAACTCAGTTCAACACACTATAACATCCTGTGAACTCAGTTCAACACACTATTACATCCTGTGAACTCAGTTCAACACACTATTACATCCTGTGAACTCAGTTCAACACACGATTACATCCTGTGAACTCAGTTCAACACACGATTACATCCTGTGAACTCAGTTCAACACACTATTACATCCTGTGAACTCAGTTCAACACACTATTACATCCTATGAACTCAGTTCAACACACGATTACATCCTGTGAACTCAGTTCAACACACGATTACATCCTGTGAACTCAGTTCAACACACTATTACATCCTGTGAACTCAGTTCAACACACTATTACATGCTGTGAAGCCAGTTTACCATGAGTGGCAGCATTTATGTGAAGTTGACATAAGATTCATGACGTGATGTATAAGCCCCGTAGGACACTTCCCCTGTTAAATGGGAGCGCCCTGCACTAAAGAGGGATCAATCCAGCACAACAATGACATATTGAAGTCTGGGTAGTCACATTGATCGCATAACCCAAATGTGTCCTGTGGCCCACAGACATCTGAATAAATGACTCAGAGCACTGAAGGGGTTCATTCCCCACTGGTACACAACGCAGACCAGGGTGCAGCTTCATTGGCTGGTGTACTTTAAGGTACCACCGTGGTGGAAGATGACACTCTTCATATGATAGAACAGTGCTCACTGAAGCTCCCTGAAGGTATGGTGCTGTACTGTGATGAGAGAACAGTGCTCACTGAAGCTCACTGAAGCTCCCTGAAGCTCCCTGAAGCTCTTTGAAACTCACTGAAGGTTAGTGGTGTACTGTGATGAGTGCCTGTGATAACGAGGCTCGCTTTTTCTCTAACATTCACCCTCGATTTGGCAAAAGCGCCACTCCATTTTCTACAAAAAGCTGAGGTGATAGAATCTGAGCTGCTCTCTGTTTAAGCCTGTAGGTGTTGGATTTGGGAAAACATGTCTGGCAGTACTAGAGTCCGGGCTCTACTGAACACATGCAGGTACCAGGTAACATACAGTCTATACAGCTACAAAACACAGACAAACACATACTCTCTCTCTCTCTCTCTCTCTGACCCACACTCTTTCCCTCACAGTTTCTCTCTCACACACACACACACACACACACACACACACACACACACACACACACACACACACACACACACACACACACACACAGGTTTCAGGTCCTGGCCTTAAAGGCCCTGTCAACATCAGCATCAGGCTGAGATTGCAGTGGAGGAGCCCTGGGTTCTGGAGTGGTAATTCTACCTATCGCACCCCTCCACCTGTAAGACCATTACTACTTATCTCCCTCCCTCTCTCCCTCTCTCCAGGCCTTCCTCTCTCCCTCCCTCCCTCAAGGCCTTCTGCTCTCTCTCTCCCTCCCTCTCTCCCTCCCTCCCTCCAGGCCTTCCTGTCTCTCTCTCTCTCCCTCCCTCCCTCCAAGCCTTCCTCTCTCTCTCTCTCTCTCCCTCCCTCCCTCCCTCCCTCCCTCCCTCCCTCCCTCCCTCCAAGCTCCTCTGACTGACTGCATGCCTTCTTCTCCTCCCTCCTCGTCTCCGCTATTCTGGTGTTATTACAGTCAGGATGAGAGTGATAGAGGGGGGAGGCGGAGAAAGAGAGGTAGGAAAATAGAGAAAGATGGAGAGGGAGAAACAGAGAGAGGGGGACAGAGAGGGTAAGGAGAAAGAGAAAGAGAGAGAGGAACAGGGAGGGGGAGAGCCAGCCAGCCAGCCAGCCAGCCAGACAGGGAAAAAGGGGCGCAGGTGTGTGTGTGTATGTGTGTGTGCGAGTGAAACATCGCCCCCCCCCCCCCCGCCCCCTCAGGTCAAATATTTGGCGAGAGGTGCAGGGCCAGAGTCCAGACTCGCCCGGGCTTAATCTGGTGCTCGTCCATCACGCCTGTCAATAACTGTCAGCTCCTGAGCCAGCACATTAGCGCTTGCACCGCTGCTATAAAGTATGCATGGCCTGTCACGCTAACAAACACGGCCACGGCCCCACGGACCACAGAGAGAGAGAGAGAGAGAGAGAGAGAGAGGGTGAGAGGGAGAAAGAGACTGAGAGAGAGAGAGGGAGAGAGAAAGAGGGAGAGAGGGAGGGAGAGAAAGAGGGAGAGAGGAAGGGGGAGAGAGAAAGAGGGAGAGAGCGAAGGACAGGAGAGGGGGAGAGTGGGGGAGGAGAGAGAGAGAGAGAGAGAGAAAGAGGGAGAGAGAGAGGGAGAGAGAGAGAGAGAAAGAGTGAGAGAGGAGGAGGCTAGCGCTGCATGGCTGAGGATGAAGGCAGGTATTAAGGTGTCGGAGGGATCCCAGCTTCCTTTAATCACCTTGACTTGACATTAACAGGCTAAATCTCCTTTGATGACTCATGTGTCCAGTGTGCTGTCTGAGCTGCAGGGCGCCGGAGAAGAGAAGTTTCCTCTGAAGTTCCCTCTCCAGTCCTTTGTCTAGGCCTCCATCACATCACTAACAGCACTGACAGCACAGACAGCAGTAACAGCACAGACAGCACAGACAGCAGAGACAGCACAGACAGCAGAGACAGCACAGACAGCACAGACAGCACAGACAGCATTAACAGCACAGACAGCACAGACAGCACAGACAGCATTAACAGCATAGGAGACACCAACAGCACAGGAGGCACAGACAGCACAGGCAGCACAGACAGCACTGACAGCACAGACAACATTAACAGCATAGGAGACACTGACAGCACAGACAGCACTGACAGCACAGACAGCACAGACAGCACAGACAGCACTGACAGCATTAACAGCATAGGAGACACTGACAGCACAGACAACACGAACAGCACTGACATCACAGACAGCATAAGAGACACTGACAGCACAGACAGCACAGACAGCACTGACAGCATTAACAGCACAGGAGACACTGACAGCACAGACAGCACAGGAGACACTCACAGCACAGACAGAACAGGAGGCACAGACAGCACAGACAGCACAGACAGCACCAACAGCACAGACAGCACATCTGGCACAGACAGTACAGACAGCATTAACAGCACAGACAGCACAGACAGCACAGGAGGCACTAACAGAACTAACAGCACAGACAGTACTGACAGAACTAACAGCACAGACAGTACTGACAGAACTAACAGCACAGACAGTACAAGAGGCACTAACAGCACAGACAGCACTAACAGCACAGACAGCACTAACAGCACAGACAGCACTAACAGCACAGACAGCACTAACAGCACAGACAGCACTAACAGCACGGACAGTACTGACAGCACAGACAGACTCCACTGAACCCTCAGATTCATCTGATAGACTCGCCTGCAGCGGCTCCTTGCTCAGTTTGGTGTTTTGTTTGTCTGGTTTTGTAATTTTTATGTTTGTTAGTCAAGATTTGTAGACTACTTCTACAGTCGCCAGGACTGAATTGACTACGGATTGTGGCCCCAGCTGTCTGTAACAATGAACTCTTAGTGGACTGACTCATAGCATACCGGAGGACTCCACATTTCATGGTATGCAAACATAATAAAGGCCTTCAATAGTCAATAGTTTCCATCAGTACAACATCTCTCACACACACACACACACACACACACACACACACACACACACACACACACACACACACAAGCACACAAGCACACACACACACACACACACACACACACACACACACACACACACGGTAACATGCTCATGTTCTTCTCACTGATCTACTGGTGATGGTTACATGCTCTCACACGCTCACACACACACACACACACACACACACACACACACACACACACACACACACTCACTCTCACAGCCAGGGGCGGACTGGCCATCGGGAAGGTAACATGCTCATGTTCTTCTCACTGATCTACTGGTGATGGTTACATGCTCTCACACGCTCACACACACACACACACACACACACACACACACACACACACACACACACACACACACTCACTCTCACAGCCAGGGGCGGACTGGCCATCGGGAATACCGGGGAAATCCCCGGTGGGCCGATGGCCCAAAACACCAGCCCATTATCATCATCAACCGGCCCACCGCCATCAGGCCCACTCGCAGCGCATATCAGTACAATATATTATTCAACTTCTGTAGACAACGTTAATCTAGTTTTCTCTAAGAACAGCAAATTATGAGAAGCACTGACTGAGTTTTATACTCCTACTTGTAATCTGTCTTCACACCTATGGTGACCTATTTTTTTTTATTTTAATTTTTTTACGTTACTTCTTAAATGTGTTTTACGGACTTCGGAAGTTCAACGTAAGAACATATCTCTACGTTATTAATGAACACCTGAAAATTGGTTCTTACACAGCCGAAGTGTTCTCAGCTGTGCCGATTGAGGTAGAGGATTCTGGGATACTTACATTTGGATTTGCATACATACACGCAACACGATCAGCCAGGGCACGCAACCGTATTAACGTGTGCAGTCAGCCCTACTAGCCCTTAACACGGATGAGGCACAGCTTGCTGCTGCCTCTGTCAATCTCTTCCGTCAGTCTGATTTAGTTTTAGGTGTTATTAAATGTCAATTACTCTAGCCTACATTTTATTTGGAAAACCACTGACTGGTGACAGTGATAAGGTAAGATGTGGCGTTGACCTTGCCAAATGTTAGCTTGCTATTCACAGATGAGGTAACGTTCCCTACAGCAAGCCTAGCTAACGGTATGTCTTAAATTGAGACCGTTATGATCTGGTAAAATAAGCAAGCTGTTGTCAACATCGAGATTATCTATTTTAACATGTTAGCCGTAGTCACTTGCTTACAATCGATGAGCAAGCTATCCATGGTGGTAGTTGTAAATAGGGCAATCTTATCATTTCTAATACTGTAACTTGTGTCAAATAAGTTAACCAGCTAGTCTGTTATGCTAAAATCTCTGTGTTACACCAACACTTACATTATAAACAATGTTAATATGTTATCTAGATTGTTAATATGTTATCTAAAGGTGTTGAATTGGCCAAGTAAAGCTTGCGTTTCACAACACTTAGCCTACATTATAAACAATGTTAATATCTAGATAGATGATTCTGGAATAAAACATGGATAAATGGATACAAAATAGGGATGCAAATTATCGATTAATTCATTAATCATTAGTTGATAATCTTATCGATCGACTTTCGATTAATTGATAAGCGGCGTTTTCACCTGAGTTTCAGTGCTTCAATAGGGCCTTTAAAAATATCAGCTAAATAGTTGAGTTATTATATTACATTACCTTATGATAATTATATTCTATTATATTATTTATTATACATTCCTCAAGTAATTATGCATTAGGAAAAGAAAGCAGAAAAGTTTTTTTTGTTGGTACAACAAAATACATTCTTTAATTTAAAAAAAAAGAAATAAATTATGGACTGGCTCTGTTCTGCCTCCAGGCATATGTTTTCGAATTTGTAAAAAATTACGTTTTTTACCAAGACTTTTATTTTGACAATGTATTTTTCTAGTTGAAACGGGAAGCGGCTGGTAGGAAAATTGTCGGGAATTAGTTTGATAACGGCAAGTAGACGGTTACGGTTGATTCTCCAGCAGAGGCATCGTTTGTATGTATTTATTTCATCTAAGTTCATTTTATTGTGATTTAAAACTTAGTTATAGTGCCAACACATGCATGTAGATTACGTGGCTAATTGTAACATTTGTTTGTGTTTTTAATTTCACTTTCTTCACCCTTGAATGTATTGACGTGGATTCAGTAAGCTAAAGAATAAATCTGCAACGAGAGCCGAAGCATTCTTCATTTTAGGAGTATAAGAAAGTTTAGCTAGCTGTCTAGTGGATGTTATTAGGATACACATCACCACGAGGACAGCATAGGCTCAGTTCTTGCATTTGAAACAGACATAAAAAAAATAAAATTTCAACCGGTCTCTCGCGCTAGCGCCCTCTAGCGATTAATCGTGATTAATACATTTTGATCGAGCAACCTCTTGATCGACAATTAATCTAAAGTCGATTAATCATTTGCATCCCTAATACAAAATAAATGAAGGGACATTTATAATAGACAAAAAATTGCGATTAAATATTGTCATAGTTTGACAGCACTGATTTCAAGTATATTTATCTAATACGCTTTGAGTGTACTAACCAATAGGCTTTGTATACGTATAACCATCTGATCTGATAACCATCTGATCTGATCTGATACTATTCATCTTGCAAACTATACCTACCTTGGAGTGTTACAATAGCCAGTATCATTTTATTCCATGTGTCCATCCAGGCAAATTGGTGGATCCAAATGTTATTAAAAAACAAGCATATATGATGTAATTTCTTTGTAATCAACCAAAATAATGTTAAGTGTATGGGTATTTTTCCCAGTAGGCCACTGACCGATACGTGCGATCCATTGAGTGGGCAATGCGCTGTGTACTTAGTGGGCAGCGCACCGTGTATTGAGTGGGCCGGTCTGACAGTAACTCCCGGGCCACTTTTCCCCCCCAGTCCGCCCCTGCTCACAGCCATTATAGGCTTGTGTCCCCTACTTCTACATCTACTCCTCTTTTGTCCTCTTCTTGATAAAAGCATCTGCTAAATGACTAAATGTCTAAATGTTAATGTACTCCACGGCTGAGCTGCCAATCCAAACAGGCCATTGCTATGCGTAGCCTGTCTGATGCGTGTACCCTTCTGAAGGAATTGAACAGGGTTCGCTAGTTCTCTACTGGTGATGGTTACATGGGCACACACCCACACACTCTCACATGGTCACATGCTCATGTCCATCTCACTGATCTACTGGTGATGGTAACATGCGCACACGCACGCACACACGCACGCAGTTGTCTGTAACAAGGAACTCTTAGTGGACTCATAGGAGGACTCCACATTTCATGGTATGCAAACATAATAAAGGCTTTCAACGCACGCACGCACACACGCACGCACGCACGCACACTCACATGCTTACATGCTTACATGCTCATGTTCTTCTCAC
>NC_137921.1:35111255-35138755 GCF_963457725.1 Sprattus sprattus | reverse complement strand
GCCTACCTTCCCCATCTCAATACATACTGGTGCTGTGTGTGTGTCTCTCTCTCTCACACACACACACACACACACACACAAACACACACACCCACACACACACAGCTCTTAATGCCTACCTTCTCCATCTCAATACACACTGATGCTGTGCAAATGCATCCACTGATTCAGGTGATCACAGGTTCTCTCATGTCAGGGGACGCAAATGTCCACTGATTATGTTTACAGGCGAGATTTCGGGCGAGATCAGTAGAAACGGTGCAAAACAAACAATCACACACACACACACACACACACACAAAGAGACACACATGCACAGACACACAAACACACACACACACACACACACACACACACACACACACACACACACACACACACACACACTTAAACATGTAAATAGATACAATATTTTAGAAGATACAGCAAAGAATCTTGGTGCGTCAGTCCCTGTTGCACAAAATGTCTTGTCCCCGGAGACGCTGGGATGCGTGTGTGAGAAATAACAAGTGGAGGTGCGCCTGTGCGTTGGCCAGCATATTTCAGAAATGCCGCACTCATACAAATTAGGTTTCTGTGTTTAAAACGGCAGAGCGGACACGGAGCAGGAGGGAAATGCGCACAGGACAGTCGCTTTGAAATGCAAGGAACTGAACAAATATTGTGGCAGCAATAGGGACCCGTAACGCACTGTGTAATGCCCAAAATGCTTAACATTAAACACAGATATTTCAGACGTGTATTGTCAAGTCATCTAAAAACTGTATGACCAGTCTAAACCTTGTGGAGAAATGTCACTGTGAACAGGTAACAGCGCAGCCAAACACAACTGCAAAAGTTCCACGACAACATCCACAGATTATAATAAAACAATAAGCAAATTATTTTTGGGTAACAACTCACCTGTGTTTTAAGCGGTTCTCCGTGTTCTATGATGCTTATAAAAGGGATTTCCAAAAAAGAAGACATAAATTCCACTTGCACGATTTCCTCCTGGGTTTGAGGGAAGGCGAGCACAGCGGAGACCCCCTGGACCACTATAGCCTGACAAACACACCTGAACAGGGACTCCGGGTCTCCGTCCGTTGATTCTCGAGGCACCACTTCCAAGCTGAGGTTGTACGGAAGAAAGTTCTCCCCAGTTTCGGCGAGTCCGCTGAGGGCGCGGTTGAGGGCAGCCCGCACCCTGGCCGGCTGTCTGGACGGCAGGAGGGCTCCGAGGCGCACGGTGTGCCCGATCCGCGCCAGGATGTGACAGGGCTGCGGATGGAGTTGACACGGGCTGATGAAGGAATGGAGAATTTGGAATCCGAAGTAAAAGTATGCCAAGAAATTGGAAAAGATTAAATTCATTCTGCTGCGCTCTCAAACGGAATGAGGTACTGTCAGTAGATAGCATTGCTTGCCTTGTTCCTTTCCGCTCTTTTTCTTTTCTTTCAAGTCCTTAATTCCTTTTGTGGAGGATGATATGACTGGTGATGTATAGATGTTACTGTGCGAATGTGTGGTAGCGATGGGCAGGGGAGGGGGTGCCCGCTGGATAGGCGGAGATGCCGCGCGCTGTCATTCTCCGTTAACGCAACACAAGCAGTCGTGAGACAGTAACAGCGGACACCGGTTACACCGGACTGAGGGGTTGATAAGTGAGGAGTAGGTCGTTGACTTACGAAGCGCTCAAGGTCCTTCGTTAGCGTACAAGACAATTTACAACCATTAATGTGCGCTGTCTGTTACTTGTTTACGCAATGCCACCACGCTGCTAATGTTCGTTATTTTG
This sequence comes from Sprattus sprattus, assembly GCF_963457725.1. NCBI lineage: Eukaryota > Metazoa > Chordata > Actinopteri > Clupeiformes > Clupeidae > Sprattus > Sprattus sprattus. Next base: position 35,136,978 of record NC_137921.1, on the reverse strand, counting down.
GAAATGCTACGCATTACTACACTTGGAAAGGTCACATGGATAGTCTACCTTATAAATGCATTCACGATTTAGCGCTGAATGTTTTTTTTAGCTGCAATATATTTTCAGCATTAATAAAAACTCTTTGTAGTTACTGTTGATGTGGGCACGGACATGTCATCCAAATGAATATAGTAGCCTACAGCTATTTAAAGATTCTGTCAGTATCTGTTGACAGCTCAGTTTTTACAAATGTAACTCATCTTGCGAAAGCCGTCCCATCTGGTTTTGTATTGCAGCGGCGTCAACACTTGGCTTGGTTTCAGGGACATGAGTAAATTTGCTTTTAAGTCCGGGCTAAAATACATTCGGCGCTGGAGTCCCGCCAACGTAACTACGGAGCTGAATGGAGTCCAGACTGTTTCCCTGCGATCTCCTGATTAAATCCTTATGAGGGAAATAAAGAAAGAGAAATTCACAAATATGTTACTGCTCATATTTTACCATGTTAAAAAACGGATGCCTCAGTAGGGTCGGGTGGAAGGGCATGTTCAGGATTGTGCGCAGATAATTTAGAGAAGCATGCGGAACTCCGCACATCAGAAAAACATTTAGCGCCGCTAAATCTAAAGAGTCTAATCTCTAATCTCAGGAAGAGTTTCAGACACCCAGGGAGTGTGGATGTATGAAGCCGTTCTTCCCATAGACATATATATATATATCTATATGTCTATGGTTATCCCTCTCCCGTAACCTGCATGGGACCAAACATCCATTGGAAAACTGAACGATGAAGGGGGGGGGGGGGGGGGGGGGGCACACATTGCTGTAATGTTTTCGATGACAGAGAAGCTCTCTTGTTGTGCTCAGAGTACAAATCATTAATTAGCCCATGTGTTGCACTAATCGGCTTTTCAAGAAAAGCGACCAATTGAGAGAGTCTGTTGTAGGCTCGTTAAGATTACCCACTGTCACAATGTCACGTCATCCCCAAGCCTCTTTCATGTTGATGGGGTTCTCCTGCCGCAGCTGACGTTACCGGTCCTGTCGGAGGGGAGGGCAGGCATTTGTACGGCACAGATAATGGCTTAGCACGTCACTGTATATTACACTCTACCTGGGGCCTCCTTTCCCGTGTGAAATTAAAAAGCTGCTGAAGTGTGAAATGTAGCTCTCTCAAACAACAAATTGAATGCATCCCTGCTTTACTGGGGTAGACAAAAAAGAGGGGGAAAGTCAGAGGAGGGAGAGATTGCATAGTGAGCTGGAGGGGTTACGTTCTGTACAGGGGCGTGTCTATGGAAAAATAAGGCCCAGCAAGAACTGAAATTGCGCCCTGTCTCAACATCTGACCGCCCCCTTTTAGATAAGTTTACCATAACATCAGCTAAGAAATACAGGATTCAAATATCGCCATCAAGCGTCAATGATCGCTGGTAAGCAGGCGACGTTTAGAGCTCAGAATACTATCATAAGCAAAGGCGTTGCTAGAAGTTGAAAACATTAAGGGCTGCAATGTAGGCCTATCACAATCACGTGCACTAATGAGCATGACATCAATGCACATCGAAGTTGAGCACAGAGCCGTTCATCACAAATACTGCCATGTCATGTGAAGTCACCTATTTCTTGGAGCTCTCACACACCTCGATGTTGGGTGTTCAGTTGTAACTCACACACCTCGATGTTAGTTCTACAGGTGTTCAGTTGTATCTCTCACACACCTCGCTGTTCCTAGTTCTACAGGTGCTCAGTTGTATCTCTCACACACCACGATGTTCCTAGTTCTACAGGTGTTCAGTTGGAGCTCTCACACACAGAGGTTGGAGCTCTCTTTACAGTTGCTCCTGAATGTACAATCAGCCCAGACCTGAAGGGCGGCCATTTTCACGGTTTAGGACAGAAACATTAAGCCCTCAGACAACCCATGGCATGCAGGGCCTGTCGTCTGTCTGACTCATATAATTACCCCATCCATAAAGGCAAACTGCTTGTCAACATGAAAACACTTTTATGTTAGGTCACACTGACATGGGACATGGGCATTGCCATTTGTTACCCATAGAAGACATTAACAAGGCTTTTATAGACAGACATTACATTTCATGTGAACATCATGCTGTTATCATACAGGTAGCCGTTGTTTGGTAAACCCGAGGTTTAGGCCCTCAAAGAGTGCTTCCTGGAGATCGATTTTAAAATGGGAAATATTAAAGTTGTATCTAAATAGTTCTTTAATAATTATATTCCCTCTTACCTCACTCTTGCCTGAATGGTCAGCAACAGCAGATAACTACTCCTCCACCTCCTCTAGCCTCACCTGCGCCTCCTTGACTTCATTCTTCTTCTATCCATAGCCTTCAAGTAGTGAATTAGCCATATAGTTATCATCTTATCGTTTATTGACAATACGTAACATTTACTCAGACTAAACTATGTAGGGGTGGGCAAATACACTACTACACTATGTATAGCACACAGACAGTGGCGGCGCCAGGGGGGGGCTAGGGGGTGCTAGAGCACCCTCTAGATTGGCCATAGCACCCCCATAGCACCCCCAAGAAAATAATGGTTATAATAATATTATTGTTATTTAATTTCATTCTGAGTTCTTAATAAAATGTATTGTATTTTAATCACAAAAGAAAATAACAGATTGAAATAAACAGACTGTTCACGTAGCACGACACAGACACGTTGCGCGTGAACGTGATTGTTCAATGAGTAGTAGGCTAAGTAACAGTAATCCTCGCGATCGGTCAATTCTAAGTCAAGCGTTCACAAAAACACGAAAATGGATCGGTATTTGATCCGCAAATTTCCTCGAGTTGAAGTAGATGTTCAAGAGGAAGAAAAAATGCAAGAGGTATTGGATTCTGATTCCGATGTGGAAGAAGAGGAACTTCCTGGTCCAAGTCAACCCTTCACCTCTACTGAGGGCGCTGCTAGCCATGCTGCTAGCACCCTGGGTGACTTAAGCATGAACGCCCAGGATGGTACGAAAAGACCAATAGCCTATTACGAAAATGTTGTGGAAAGCTTGCGCTACTGATTGTCAGGGGATCTCACAGCGAGGCCACATTGAAGATGAGGATTCAGCAAACAGGGGTAATTTCCGCGAGTTGCTATCTATAATTGGAAAATGTGATAAAACCGTTCAGAAAAAGTTAGATAACAACCCGTCAAATGCAAAGTATGTGCACCATGACGTGCAGAATGAGATCATCAATGTAATGGCAGAAATGATTAGGAAACAATTAAGGGATGTTTTAAGCATAGTTTTGTGTGCACTTTTTTGATACACTTTTTGATCTCTTATTGTTGTGGTTTTGAGTGCCTACTGTTTGGTTTCATTCATGTTTTTATTGATTGTGACCTAAAATAATATACACTTTTTGAGAGCATTCCTGACTCTTTGCCTGTTTAAGTTAATCCTATCTGATATTATAATCTGCCGTCTTTAGTTAGAAGTGTATTGAACTTGGTATGTTTAGTTTAATTTGTCGCAAATGGTAGTGGTGACCTGGTAGTCATCTGGCGCAAACTTTAATCCACACACTGAAGTAAGTGAAGTATTTGGGATTACGTTATCTATAACATGCTGCATCCATTTTGACCGTCGGAGATGAACGCGGCTTTGTGCGCGTCCGTCAGAAGTAGCCTAATGATAATAATAATACGATCGATTTGAATGGCGCTTTTTATGTACCCCAAAGACGCGTTCAATCGCGAGATCAAACGTGTAAACATATACGGTGGGGAGGTGTTGTAGTAGAGAAAAATGAGACTCATATGCTATCACCCTAATTTCATAGCACCCTCAGTAAAACGCAGAACACCCCCACAGCACCACCAGAAAAAAATCTCTGGCGCCGCCACTGCACACAGACTCAGAAGGATGTCAGAAATACATGCTAACATAAAACCCTATGCAACAATGTCACTCTTTGAGGTATAGTTTTATATGCAACTAGTTTTGGCACCATCCTCAAATTCATTTTGAAAGCATATGGTCATGTGAAGGACAGATAAACACCCGTGTCTTTCCCACTAGCCATCCAGGAAATGCCCTATGAAGTTATGTTTCGAGCTGGAACACCCTGTAAAAATGGAAAAGCTTTCACAGCATGACATTGCCAGCTATACTGCAAAAAGACACCAGTTAGTGTGTTGGCAAGCTTCTATCAGTCTCAACTGTGCTGTTGGTGGTGTTTGCAAGGTTTTTGCATGCCGTTTAGGTAGTTAGCTTGCTAGTTTTGAGACAGATCTCAGAATTGCAGAATTGCTGCTTTAATACAAGCTTAAAACACAAGTACATTTGGAAATGGCACACACACACACTGGCACACAAACATATTATGATGGACGGATGATCAAGCGGTAGATTCGAAATCCGACCAAGATGGCGGCGTCTCTGGGAAACGACTTTTTTAATATCTACATTGACTCGGTTAGTTGTGTATGTGCAACACGAATGTTGCAAAGTATTGTTTGTCTTAACTAAAGCTCAACTAAAACTAAAGGTCATTGCTAACGCTTACACCAAAAATCCATTGAAGCACACAGTAGCTAGCTAGCCTTGCTGCTAATAAGTAACGTGAGCAGGCATATCTCAACAGATATTGACAGCACATTCATTTTGAAAGAGGAACAGAGAAACGCGATCAAGGCATTTGTCGATCGAAAAGACGTTTTTGCCGTCCTTCCTATGGGATCAGGTAAAAGTTTTAATGTATCAGATGGTCATACTACGTTGCTCTGATTGGTTCTAGGTATCCAATTGAGCGAAGAGGCATTTTTTTCCCCGGTTCGTTGAAACAAGCCCCATAATCACAGCCCAATGGGTCAGTATCAGACTCATATTCTGACTACAATTATGAGTATTACATCGTCAGGCTAGAGATTCTGTGCTATTCATGAAACATTTACGATGCCCCAGAGCCCAGGCCGAATGAGCAAAGTAGATAAATACGTGAAATTACACATACTAATATCATTATATCATTACTCTCAATGACACAACATCTATTGTTTGAGTCCATGTGTGTTAAGGAAATTCTTTTGTTTTCCCAGTTGGATGGCTTGTCTAACTTTAAAAGAAACTGCTCGGTGGCGCCCCCTGCATGTGGCGCCCAGGGCACGTTCCACACCTGCCATGTCTAACGCTGCACGCCACTGGCTCTGTATGTTGCTCTGTAGCGATGGGAAGTTCAGATCATTTTACCGACTCGAATCTTTGAATCTTGTTCAGTAAAAATAACAACTCTTTTTTCGAGTCATTTGTTCATTTCAACGGGGGGTTGCTCAACATTTTATAGCCAATTCCCTGGCGTAAATACGTCCACTACAAACACGTATCATATGTACGTTAGTGCATGTAAACCAGCAGATACAAATTAAAAAGAAATTCCTGCATTCAAATAATGTATCATGAAAGTTTGGATGAAATGGTAATTTATTATCACATTAGCATTTAATTATCACGGCAAACAATTACGCTGCACTGAACTGTAAGTAAAGTATAAAAAAGTTAAAATAACGAAACCTGTAATTATTTCTTGTGAACGAATATCATTCACGTCTTACTAAACCTAGACACGCGAAAGTGAACGAGGTTAATAAGTCCTTTCTGTTTCCTCTTCTGAGCATATGCAGGTTACGTGAAAAATTATCCAAAGACCCGTATCCGAAGACCCAGTCAAAATGAACGAGACATTTCGGTTTTCTCTAGCTTCCCATGCTGAGCCTATGCAGATCACGTGAAAAATGATCCAAAGACTCCCGACCGTGTCTTTGGATCAACGTTTCGTTCATCTGTCGGATACGGGTCTTTGGATCCATGATTCGTTCTTCGGCCGGATACGGGTCTTTTGATCAATGATTAGTTCTTTTGCCGGATACGGGTCTTTGGATTTATGATTCGTTCTTCTGCCGGATACAGGTCTTTGGATCAATGATTCGTTCTTTTGCCAATCATGTCTTTGGACCAATGATTCGTTCTTTTGCCAACCGTGTCTTTGGATCTATGATTTGTTCATCTGCCGGATACGGGTCTTTGGATCCTTTTCCACGTGACCTGCATAGGCTCAGTACTGGTAGAGGAAACAGAAATTATTCATTCTTTTTCCGACTGGGTCTTCGGATCATTTTTCACGTGACCTGCATTCAACGAATCATTTCTGTTTCCTTGGCTTAGCCTATGCAACAGTCACGATGCGCGGTCATAAGAAAAAGAACAAATCTTTTTTTGAGAGGACTCGTTACTCTCGAGTCCTTGTAAGGATTCGTTCAAAATGAACGAATTGTTCACGAACAACACATCACTATTGCTCTGTATGTTAACAGCTCCAGCATGCAAAAACACTGGCAGCACTCAACACGGTACTGTGCGTTCACTGCTGTACAGATTGTGTTGGCAGATCAATTTTCGCTGTGATATGCCCCAGCACCACACACTTGACAACAGATGAATGTTGTTTTGAAAGCTTAAAACAGAGACAGACAACTTATAACAACATGTAGAGAGACGGATACATTAATATAAGGGGATTGACTTGAAAACTAATTTCACAAAAATAATTGTTTATCCTTTGTAGTATTAACATAGGGTAGAAATAATTCTGCTCTTCAAAACAATGACATTATTTGAGGCGTAGGCTGAAATTAACACTAATGCCCATTATGCCAGAGGGTTCGATTGATTCTACTCAATTTTACAGGTAGATATTGTTCTGTTGTGATTTTCTTCTCAACAACGATGGTTTCTAATTTCAGAAACATACGGCACACGTATTTTCACTGACATTCGCTAAGGCTGTTTTACGTTAGATCTCACTGCACAGTCGCCTCAAATGTGCAGCTCGAGCCTGAAGGAGAGCACTCCACCACGACATCATGGCTAACTGCCCAAAGTGACATTGCACAAGCATGCGGCCATTAAATCTTGTTTGCTCAATCACCCGTACCCCCGCGGAATGCACAATGCGCTGCCGTACTTTAGCGCGGCGTCCACTCTGCTGCCAAGCGAGCATGCGGGAGAGAGAGCTGCCCCTGCCCATTAGAGATACGCCTGTCACGTCTGGCCTGTCGGCAAGGCCTGCGCATCCCCTGCTCCCCGGAGCAAACTTTAGGCTGAGCAAGTATTGATTAGGCCACTCATTGCAAACTTACAGCAGGAGATGAGAGCCCATTTTAAGTAAGAGCCTGGACAATAGCATCTGGCTCCTCAGCTGTTCCTCATCATTACTGAAAAGTGGAGTCTAGTGAGGCAGAACAAACTAAGTATCTGGCCATGGTAGGCATTCAGCATTCAACAACAAACAAACAAACAAACAGAACACCTTACACAATTATGTGCACATTTGTCAAATATTTCTTCGTGAATATACTTTTTTAATTCAAACTTTTACCTTCTTTTCTGAAATGATCTAATGACAGACTTCCAACATTTACCACTGCATCTGGTCTCATTCCATGGAGTGTCTATTCCCAATTGCCTGAATCGTAAACTATGGGTTTGTAACCCATTTTTAAATGCCCTGCCTCTGTCTTCAAATCTCCATGAAATGTTGTTTTTCCTCACCTGAACATAAAGAGCTTCTACATGCCAAACGCCTGTGTGAGCGTCTCAGTTTACTTAACGAGAAAACAGGGCATCATGCCTTGGTTAATGCATTCCTCAAACAGCAATTAATGGAAGACGTTTATCTGTGTGGGATTAGCGCCCGTGGACAGTGTTAATGCGCTTTTGCATGGGGGCAGATAACATGCGAGAGCCCTCCTTTACCTCTGTGTCTAATGGTTACCTCAACAGTCACTGTGTGTGTGTGTGTGTGTGTGTGTGTGTGTGTGTGTGTGTGTGTGTGTGTGTGAGTGTGTGTGTCTAATGGTTACCTCAACAGTCTCTGTGTAAACAAGGGGAGACGTGGGAGTCCTTCTCCTCCATGCGTCCGCACTGAGAGCCAAGTGTAAATACACTTATGGCTTTTAATTGGATTTCTACATCCCGCTCTTAAGCACTGTGCTCCGTTTGGGGTATCTGCGGCTTGAGACGAATCCACGCGAGGACAGAAGGAGGCAGGGGATGGATGTGTGCAGATAGGGCACATGTGTGCCTGTCACCTCCTTGGTGCGGCCCGTTCATCTGAGCCGCGGTGATCACAAGCGGAGCGGACAGCTCCACTCCAGACAAAATTGGTTTCTCTGTGAAAGCCAAGGAACACGGGGCTGGTTCTCACTCCGCTCCCTCCTCCCCACACACACACACACAGAGACACACACAGAGACACAGACACAGACACAGACACACACACACACACACACACACACACACACACACACACACACACGGCTGGGGGTGACTTTCTCCGCTCCCTCCTGGAGCAGGAGGGGTGAAGTGTGACGCCACGTTCTGCTTTTAAATGTCACATAACTGTCTTAACATTCCCCCAGCGCACGCATGAGCCCGCACACACACAGACACATACACATACACAGACACACACATACATGTACCTGCACACACATACACACACACACGCACACACACACAAACAGAGACACACACACACACGCTCACGTGCATGAAATGGACCACAGGGGTGTTGGAGGACCTCCTCTCTTATCCTGCCAGGTAAGTAGACCTTTGAGAACACAAAATCCCCTGTGATTCTTTTCGTCTTACAAATACACACACACACACCCCGCACACACAGACACACACAAGTAGACAGACAGACACACACACACACTCATAGCCACAGGTTCAGTTAATTTCCCCACATTGTCATGGAAATGTGCAACCAAGACAAGAAGAGGGAAAGAGAAAGAATGAATAGAAAGGCGATAAATTAAGTCCTTATTTAAACTTTAATTGCCCTTGCTGGGCCTGAGAGGATACAGCTTCATGTGGCATCACTGCCAATCACTGGAGGAGATGAGGGTCTTGGCTATCTTATTGAGAATAAGCTGATGGCCATTTTTCTCCCTTTCTCTGTTACCCTGTTCTGGATGTGTAAGGCACACAGAGCATGTTGGCCCTGGCACACACGAGGTCCTGGAAAAGGTTCTCTTATGTTTGTTGACTTCAGAACCACGTTGTGTGCGTGTTGTGTGTGTGTGTTTGTGTGTGTTTGTGTGATCCTATTGACTTCAGAACCAAACTCATGCTTGTGATGCAGTTTCCCCACATCCCGTGCCTAAACACTCTCAAACCCTCCCCATCAAGCCAGCAGACCTGTACCTTTACACACACCAGATCTCCAACCAAACACACCCTTCCTTCACTCCAGAAAACCACTCCAAAATATACTCGGCCCCCATGACACCACACACTCCAAACCTCTGCAAGTATGCCTTCTTCTGCACACACACACACACACACACACACACACACACACACACACACACACACACTCCAACCCTCCGCAAGCATGCCTGCTTCTGCACACACACACACACACACACACAAACACTCCAACCCTCAGCAAGCATGCCTGCTTCTGCACACACACACACACGCACACACACACTCCAACCCTCCGCAAGCATGCCTGCCTCTGATCATAACACCTTCAGCCCAGTATTTGTGTTTGTGTGTGTCTGCCAGGAAGCCTGCATTTCTGATCAGGAGGAGTGTGTTTGTGTGTGTGTGTGAGTTTGTGTGTGTGTGTGTGTGTGTGTGTGTGTTTGGTGGGATCAGGGCAGCTGACAGGTTTGGCTGGGCCCGGGACAAAATTTTCTCAATGCCCCCCCCCCCCCCCCCCCCCCCCCCCCAAAAAAAAAACACACACAGAATTCCCTAGTGCAGCTCCCAAACACATGACGTCGGGATGACAAGCCCATTTATTACGGATAAACCAAAAGGATTATTTACAACTTTAATTGGATAGGCTATGGATATGGACTGAGTGAAGTTATGGCTTTCAGAATCATACCACAATAAAACTCACGCTATTGTAGGATATTCACTTAGTGCTCATTAACTGCACATTTCATCGACCATTTTTCACTTGACAAAGGGGAATCATGTCAAGGGTACTTTTATTTATCGCCAGACCCGCGTGTACGTCCGCTGAACTTCCAGAGAATGTTTGGGGAACAAGGCGGAGCCCAGGCTCGGACTGGGAACGATTTTCGGCCCTGGCATTTTGGGCACAATTAAAAACCAAACGGCCTACCTTCACGCTGTCTTGATCGCGGGCTTCTTGCAAGTTGCAATTATTCCACATTAATCCACACGGTTTAACATACCCGGACAGCCCTGCTAGCAAGCAATGGATTATGTTTGCATTGCTAATTCACATTAGAATCCGTTGTAGGGTAAAATAGAGAGAATCCGTTGTAGGGTAAAATGAGAGTTGGTTACATGCCAGGCCCGTGATTCAGAGTCGGCATCAGGCTTGCGAAAAAACATGAACATTTTCTCTTGGAGGCTGGTTTGTGGTCAAAGCACTCTCTATCTAACCACTCGTTCAGGTGTTTTCTTGAGTTTGTACAGCCAACTACTAGCCTGGATACCAGCCTGAACTCCGCCCACAAAATTTTTGTTCTGGGAGATTCAGTCTGGAGTCGAGTTAGTTGGGAGGGTTTAAACGGCCCCGAAAAGTGATCTGACCATTCAAATTGTAAGGGCGGGCTTTATACGTTGATGGACAGATATAGATAGAATACCGGTATACATCGAACAAAGATGGCGCCGTCTCGGAAGCTTAGTGGGACATATTTTATATGATTTAAGCTATCTACACGACTTTTATATGTCTACATTGACTCGGTTAGTTGTGTATACGCAAAACGAGTGTTGCCCAGGATTATAGGTCTTAACTGAAGCACTGAAGAGGAACAGAGAAACGCGATCAAGGCATTTGTCGATTGAAAAGATGTTTTTGCCGTCCTTCCTACGGGATCAGGTAAAAGTTTAATCTATCAGATGGAAATACTACGTTGCTCTGATTGGTTCTAGGTATCCAATTCAGCGAAGAGGAATTTTCTTTCCTGGTTCGTTGAAACACGCCCCATAATCACAGCCCAATAGTCCGGTCTCAGACTCATATTCTGACTAGAATTATGAGTATGACATCGTCAGGCTAGTCAACTACTGCACACGTTAGCTGTATAATCCCATCATGCACCGCAACATATTTTTGCAAAATATTCGAACATAAATTCGCCAAATATAAGAACATCGTAGTTTAGTTTAAAGAAAGCATTTTAGTTTTATTTTGATTTAGTTTGTTGCAATGATTGTACAGTTTGAAGAAACAGGATTTTACAGTTTGAAGAAATAGAAAATTATACCATGTACCAACCGTCACATAGGTGTGCATGACAAGGAAGCGCTATATATACTGGATGCACCTTCCTAACAATTTGTCGTTAGGGTCTTTCTTGGGCTCTAGTTATCCGTATTGTCAGGTCAGTAAGGCGGTCGTATAATAAATAATGGGGCCGGTATGATTGAAGGATGGTTGGCCCTCGCACGCCGAAATGTGGATCGGCCCACAATAATTGATCCCAACTTCATGGGCGTCCAGTTATGGCCCCCCCCCCCCCCCCCCCATTCCAGGGCCCGGGACAACGTACCCGTTTGTCCCCCCCTGTCGGCGGGCCTGGGTGGGATCACCGAAGGTATTCAAGAGGGATGGGAAGCAGAACAGCTCATGAATATTCCATGAAGCGCAAGCTGGGCTCCTCTACCCCGCAACCACTCTCTCCCGCTCTCTCTCTCTCTCTCTCACACACAGACACACACTCAGACTCAGAAACAAACACACACACACACACACTTTAAGTAAAAGACACACAAACACTAACAGAATGAGATCCACAGCAGATAATATGGATATATTTCTGTTGATTACTTAATTGTCTCTTTTGAATTGTCAAATTTTTGTCAAACTGTTTTTAGTGTCTTGCCTTGAGCACCAATTGCAGGTGGAAAAACGAACTATGCTACACAATGCTAGCAGCTACATCTGTAACAAATCCACACAAGGTCAGGTGTAAATAACCTAATTTAAAGTAATTTCAGGCAAGGTGGGCCTTCTGTTAAAAACCCTTTTCTTCACACAATCAGGGCAGCAGCAGCTGTATCAGCCAGCGACCAGCACTAATAGATGTGTAATGTTTCTCTGAGCCTTCGTTGTGCATCATGAGTTCATTCATTACAATTCAACACGGACACTATCCTACAAGGTGAGTTTTCATTCAAACAAGTGTTTCAGTACTTTAAGTACAAAGAGCCCTTTCTTCCACAGAGTTTGTTTTTTTCACAGCTCAGCAGTGCTCCAGCAATGAACTCATCCACAGGTTTGGTTTTGACACCCAAAACTCTCTCCAGCAACAGGAAGTGTCTGTATCCCTCCTCTAAATACCTTACCGCCTCTAAAGACCTTCTGCTCCCTCTCAGTCTCCTTAGAGAGACTCCAGTGCTCTGGGGCTGTGGCCTGAAGCTAGCATGCCCTCAGGCAGAAGCATGTGCTTCACATCTCCTTCCTCTCCTTCGTTACCACGGATACAGAATCCTGTGAGCAGGGTGAGAGGGAGCATCCCATTGCAGAACTCTAAAACAGAACCCTCTCCTGAGTAGAAGCGGTTAAAAATCGGAGAGGTGTTACCTGTGTCCGACTCCGTGAATCGGAGTAGCATACATTATGCTTAAAACAGAACCCTCTCCTGACCTCAGAGTTCTTAAACTCAGCTGCAAGCCAGATGTCTCTATTCCATGTCAATCACTGGAAACTGTAAAATGCAGCATCATTTATCACTTCTATAACTACATTGAAAAGAGAAAAATGCCTGAGATAACAGACCCAGTGATTATAATAAGTGTCCTTAATTACTGTTCCTAAGACTTAACTACATTAATTGATAAGCACAGTGTACCTATTACATTAGCACATGTTGTTGCGAGACGTTTTTGGGGTCAATGTAAGAGGCATGTTTAGTAATGCGTAACTATACATAAAGTATGCTGCAATAAGGGCTCTTACTAAAGAGTGAAAATTGGGGATAATCCACAACAGGTGTTTGGGTCTCCAGACGTGTACATTGACCGCCCCACTGCAGGCAGATTATTGCCCAATTACTATGAAACAGCCCACATCTTTCCACTTTAGTGGCTTGTTTAATGGCGTGTGAGAAAGGCGCCTTATGGCATGCCAGTGTGTTCCCACAGCAGCCAGACACGTGGTAGAAGCCTCCGCACACTACACACACACACACACACACACACACACACACACCTCCGCACACAACACACAACACACAACACACACCTCTGCACACGACACACACACAGCTCCGCACACGACACACACACACCTCCGCACACTACAGACACACACACACACACACACACACGACACACAACACACTGCACACTACACAAAACACACACCTCCGCACACAAAACACAACACGCTACACACAACTTCACACAGCACACAGCACACAACACACACCTCCGCACACTGCACAGCCACACCACAGCGAGGAGTGGCGTCCTGGTGAAAGCTCGTTTTGTTGCGTTCAGCTTTTATGCACCCTTTCAAATTCAATCTCTCCGGGATACTCCCCTCTCCCGCAGATAAAAGCTAATGAGTTTCATCTGGTTACGGCCATGTTTGGGCCTAGAGGAGGGGAATGAAACGAGGTTAAAAGAGAAAGGGCAGATCTCCCAAGAGCCAGAGGTCAGAAGAACAGCTTCAGACCACTGCACCAAGGCCCTGCATGGGAGACGCTGTTTACCACTTCCTGTTTGAGTTTAAGACGAGGCTCGTAAAAAACGCCTGTCCTTCTTCAGCTCCATGGTTTCACACGTGCCAAATTAAGAGTCCAAGAGGGTGAAATACTTCTGAGTTTGAGGTACTGTTAAGACAGGACCAAGCAATAAAGCCTTATGATAATTACTTTCCAGCTACGTTTCTTTCCTGTTGTATAAATCTCTTAAATATCGATGTCATGCTATGTGTGGGCAGCTTGTTCCTATGAGGTTTAGTGGCTATGTGCTGTCAGCGTGTTAAAAACTCCCCCTGACAGGCATGTCCACCTGCATCCCTTCGACCGCTTACACCCCAGACCCAGGCTGACTCCGAGTCAGACCCCACCATGACACGCAGACCCAGGCTGAGTCCGAGGCAGATCCAACCACGACACCCCGGACCCAGGCTGACTCCGAGGCAGACCCCACCATGACACTCCAGACCAGCACCAGAGCTGGGCTGGTCATGGCCCAGAGTTAGCTTCTACCGTGGAAAGAATAATGGATGTCACTGGTCACGCTGCTAATCCAGATGTCACTGGGGGACGGCAATAAAGCCAATGACTATCAACTTGTCCTACGGTCTCGTCCGTCTCCGTCAAACATCAGCCCACATAAGGATCAAATGCAGAACAGTCAGCATTGATTTTATGGCATGTGTTCACAGGATGAAATATAGCGTTTCTGTTGGACCCTGCAGAGAGAGATCGATTTGAGAGGCCCACACAAGACCACCCCGCTCCCTCTCATCTCCTTCTTCTTGGAAGATAAACGGATCAATTACCAAATCATTTCTCCATTATTCCAAGGCCAGGCCGGTCCCAGCCCAGAGGAGTGCCCCAAACAGCTGAGGCCCTTCAGTCATGCGTGTCCAACAGATGGAGACATAAGGAGGACGCATGGGGGGGTCCACCGTAAAACCAACCCTAATTATGAAAGGGGCGCAGTTATGATCCAGGCAAGTCGATAAGGATGGTGGCTCAGCTGGTAGAGCTGCGTGCTAACAACACAGAGTTCATGGTCTGATGATGTGGGAGGGCATGTACTGACAGAACCTGTGGTGTAATGGGAGACAGTTTGGACAACGGGGTTTTAGAAACAGTGAATGTGAATACATATCAGAGAAACAGCACTGTGAAATGACTGTGCCAGTCTGAACCTTTATATTCAGTGTCAAGAATAGATGTTTAGGCCAGAGAGTTCCTGATCGTTAGAGTTCCTGAGTGCGGTTTCACAGTTTTTATCTGTGAACTACACACTGCTTTAGTCCACGAGAAATACCTTCTCTAGACTCGTTTACTTAGGCTAATAGAAAGAGCTTCCAACAGATTACAGAAGGAAACATGCAGATATGCATCTTACGAGCCAACAAACACGTCTTTACTCAGATAGCATTTTAAAGGACGATACATGGGCGGTTTGTAGGCAATCCACTTTCCCAGACCAAAGCAATCTATATGGTGTAAATGACCCTGGCATTTGGCTGTAGCCAGAGTGGGTGGGAAGCTTCGGAGGTTAGTTAGGCCTGCTCACGCTCCTAAACATCCCCTCAATAATCAATAGGCCTGGGCAGCCCTGGGGTATTCCTCTTAAGACAGGATCAGCGGGAGAGGAGCAAATATCTTCTAAGACATTTAGTGCTGGAAGGATGTGTTGTGTTGTGCGAGTGTCACACACTGGCAACCACGGAAACAGAACCAGCTCTCTGAGATTGCTGCCATCTTTATATCGTAGTTCGTTTTTCCCTTCACCATCGTGGCGTAAATGACTGATGAAACCTGGACGTAAAGGTCAAAGTCGAGAACTTTTCAGTCGGCCTAACTACCTGACATGATGAGCCACAGCGATATTTATGTCAAATACACCTCAACATGCAAGTATCCTCACACAAGAAGTTTCCATCTCCATGCTCCACTCCACTTTACCCTTACGTACATAAACCTTACTACTCCACCAACGAACACCACTTTACCTTTACGTACATAAACCTTACTGCTCCACCAACCAACATCACTTAAACCTAAACAAATTTAACCTCAGCAGGGACGTGCAGAGGAGTGGGCTAAGGTTGGTCGGGCAACTGCCCGTTTGCCCTCCTCGCCTGAAGTTGCCCCTCTGAAGGAAATATATATATATTTGCGATCAGGGGATGGGGGCGTGGCAGCGGCGGTTAGTTAGAGTTCAAAATGATATTGG
Organism: Sprattus sprattus; assembly: GCF_963457725.1. Taxonomy (NCBI): domain Eukaryota; kingdom Metazoa; phylum Chordata; class Actinopteri; order Clupeiformes; family Clupeidae; genus Sprattus; species Sprattus sprattus. The sequence continues at coordinate 35,121,041 of NC_137921.1, read as the reverse complement.
CAAAATTTGCGATCAGATGATGGGGGCTTGGCAGCGGCGGTAAGTGAGAGTTTAAAATGATATTGGCAAAATTTGCGATCAGGGGACGGAGGCGTGGCAGCGACAAAAATGTATGTGTTGCCCCTTTTTTCCAGGTCAGAGCAACTGCCCTCCAAAATTCCTGTGCACATCCCTGAATCTCAGCCATATAGTCAATCTTTCTTTATCAATCTGAAGCAGTGGCGACGCTGAATAATAGTGAGTAAGCACACGGCTTTAAGAGTGACGTCCCTGACGCTGTGGAGGAACTGAACAGGCTTGTCTACGCTGTGGGCCGGGTGTGCTTGCTTGAAGGCTATACTTTCTTGGCTGTCAGCTTTCCTGCTAACTGTGCTGTGCTATCCTGTGGTCAGTGACAAGGCAGCTCAGCATCCTATGGAGTCACTGGAAGGCTACCCAGATGAGGCACAATAAGCTGCTTAGCTGCGATTCACTGGCCCTTCTGAATCCCCATGGAGTGTTTAAATGGCACTTTTTGGACTTGCAGGCACGGCAATGTGACTGTTAAACACACATACACACACACACACACACACAGCACTTGTGTGTGAGATTGAGAGAGCAGAGCCAAGATGATATCGCTGGATTTCTTGAGACGCTCATCACCGTGGTGATTACGATAATCGTGAGCACACAGCTGGCAGGTCAGCGTAATCAGCGCAGTTTAAGGGGAGCGTCAAACTCCTGCACACACACACACACACATTCTTCCACTCTCTACTTCTCACACACACACTTCTCCCACTCTCTCCCTCACACTTCTTCCAACTTGCCTCATACACACAGACACTTCTGCCACTCTCTCCCTCATACAGACACACACACACTTCTCCCACTCTCTCCCTCACACATACACATTTCTTCCACTCTCTCACTCACACTTCTTCCAACTTCATACAGACACACACACACTTCTTCCACTCTCTTCCTCACACGCGCACACACTTCTTCCACTCTCTCCCTCACACACAATTCTTCCAGTCTCTTCCTCACACGCACACACACCTCTTCCACTCTATCCCTCATACAGACTCACACACTTTTTCCAGTCTCTTCCTCACACGCACACACACACACACACCTCTTCCACTCTCTCACAATCAAGTGGATGTTACTTATCCTTGAGCTTGGGCTCTTCAAAGTCAGTGTTTCCCCCTCTCTCTCTCTCTTGCCCCGTCCCGTGCTCCAAATACACCAATCGGCTCCTAGCCAAGCGGCCAGCCTCAGTACCCAGAATCCCTCAGGGGACCGGCGCGAAAGGGCAGAGGGGCGGTGGGGGGCAGCTTTGGAAATGGATTCTTTTGGAGATTGTGTAAATCCAATGAGTGGAAGGGCCATCCTCCATAACAATGAACATACCGCACATCTTCCATAACAATCGCTCAGCCATCCAACCCCCTATGTGTCTAGGGGTCTCCATCCCACACACACACACACACACACACACACACACACACACACACACAGGATTGAGAGACTTCCCTTCCCTCTCTGAAGGTCAGCAGTAGTGTAAGAGGGAGATGGGTGGAGAAGGAGGAGGTAAAGACGCGGGCAGAAACGTAAAGTACATTTTCCTCCATCTCTCTCTCCCCTTTCCCTTTCTTTCTCTCCCTTTTCGCTCGGCTTAATTATGTTATTTCAGAGCCTTCGCCTTTGCTCGTGCGAGCACAATCTGATTCCTGAGGCCGAGGCACTCAACTCCTTTATTTCCCAGCCATTTCAATTAAAATGAGGATATTGAACGTTTTCCTGTTTCCACATGTCAAGTGGAATGACTTCCTTCGGCGTTCCTAGGTCTGTGTGGGAACACCGAGAAGGGAAGCGGTACGGCAAGGTGTTGCACTGATGGAGGCAGATCACAATCAATGTTTGGCAATGTCAAGATTTTATTTTCATTCAGAGGTACAAAACAGCTACACACACTTTAAAGTCACACCAAAATGCAATCAAAGCTCTAATGAGTACACAAGAGTTCTTATGTGTATGTGTGTGTGTGCATGTGTAAGGAAACAAAAATCCAATGAACAAAATGTGCTGAAACTGTAATTCCCCCTTTAGACGTCCTTGTACTGATTTTAGAACTCTTTTCTCCACAGATTCAGTAGCGCTGTTGAAGTGTGCAATTTGTGAGGAATTGGGGTCAACACTACAGTGTGTGCGTGTGTTTTTGTGAGTGTGTTTGTGTGTGTTTGTGGGAGTGAATGTGTGTGTGTGTGTGTGTGTGTGTGTGTGTGTGTGTGTGTGTGTATGCTACCCATCTCCGTCTTGAATGAGTGGGGGCACTCGGAATAAAGCAAGCCACTTCAAAGGCTCTGTGCAGAGTGGAGAGGAGTGTGGTGTTATCTGTGCCACACTCACTTGCTTGTGAGCGCGCGCGCACGCGCACACACACACACACACACACACACACCCACACACACCCTCTCTTGTCCTCTTAAGACGGGGACACTCTTGCTCTCTGATCTGCTGCAAATGAGGAGAATCAGATACACATTGATACAGCCTCCCCGCTCGACCACAAAGCTGAAAACCCTCGAAAAAAGAAAGACAGAAAAGAAGACGAGAGAAGACTGAGGTTGCGGGTTGAACACTCCCAAAGCCCACACACACTAATTAAAGAGGTACACCCAGCCCCTCTCCTGGCCCCTAAAACACTAGCGCCATCACAAAGGCTGACATCTGAAAGGCTAACGACTAGGCTGCGCTACGCTACATAATCAAAATCAGCAAACTCACAGCGAGAGGCTTAATGGCTCTCACTGAGTAAACACGCTGCAGCCGCTCGGGCGAGGGGATGGAGCGCTTTCAGTAAACAAGCTTAACTCAACTCTGTATCATAGGACTTAAATACACAGGAGTCATGGCTAACACCCCTACCTACAGAGAGAGAGAGAGAGAGAGAAATAGAGAGAGAGAGAGAGAGAGAGAAAGATAGATAAATAGAGAGAGAAGGCGAGAGAGAGAGAGAGAAAGATAGAGAGAGAGAGAGACAGAGAGAGAGAGAGAAAAGGAAAGAAAGAAAACAATACTTAAGAAAAGGAAAAAGCACAAACTCCACACTGGTAACGCCTCCACTGTTGACTGGGCCGTGGATGAAGACACATTTCACCGTTATGCAAACGCCCCTCTGGTTCCCAGCAGGAAGCTGGGGAAAAGAATCCATGGTATTGATTGGCTAATTGAATGCAGGTGCCGATGAGGGGGTGTTGCTGCCGAGAGACAGGGAACAGATGGGAGACTAGCACTGACAGAAGCTTTCGGAAGACCAGGAGGGGTCTCAGGGGTACACCTGGGGCAGACGGAGAAGCAGGGGATCCGTGGGATTTAAGTGTGGAAATCAAAGGAAGGGGATTTGGGGATGTGGGTGTACTAAGTCACATTAGACAAGCTGCCCACAGTAAGGTTATTGACCTGTCACAAACAAACAAACAAACCATATACGTATATGGCTATATTTGTATGAAATGGAATTAACCTACAGTAAATCATAACACACAAGTTCTTTGTTTCCATTTTCACTAATCATAATGAGCTTGAAGTGCCGAGACAGGCAGACAGACAGACAGACAGACAGACAGACAGACAGACAGACAGACAGACAGGCAGACAGATAGGGAATAGACAGGCAGACAGACTGACAGACAGATAGGGAACAGACAGACAGACACACAGATATGGGAAACAGATAGACAGGTGTAAGGGGCTGTCCAGTGAAGCCGTTTCATCCTGAAGCTGTGCCTCCGCAGGTGGCTGGTTGAGTGTCTTTGAATCAGTTCCGGGCCAGTCCTGGGCCAGTTCCGGCCTACCCGCGGGCCGCTCTAACTGGGCTTGGTCAGCAGTTGGCTGGAGAAGTCGTACAGATCCTTGTTGATCTTCTTCAGGGTCTTCACCTCCTCCTCCAGCTCCGACACGCGGACTTTGGTGTTCTCTCCGTCTCCAAATACACTCTGGAACACACACACACACACACACACACACACACACACACACACACACACACACACACACACACACACACACGGAGAGGAAAAGGAATTAGCAAGATGCCAGTCTGAAAGTGGTCAGAATAAAAATGGTTTGTCTTTGGGCTGATTAGATTTTTTTAAAGTGTCACATTTCACATAAGAGTCTGATGACCCCCGGGGTTTGAGGGGGGGTATTTGGGGTGGGGGTTTAAATTATAATGTTGACTGAACAGTGTGCCCCCAACCCTCACAGAACCCCCCTCCCCCCATCCTAAGCGTACACACAGCAGGTCTGTAAGATACTTATGGAAATATGCTTGGTGTCAAAAGGATACATTTTGTGCAAATGAGCACGGAATTAATTTCCAGCAGTGATGCAAGAATCCACCAGACAGTTCCTCCTTCATCTCACACACACACAAACACACACACACACAGATGAACCCACGCACACACACACAGACAGGCAAACACACACAAACACACACAGAGATGAACCCACGCACACACACAGACAGGAAAAGACACACACACACACACAAACCACCCACTCTCACCCATACATGACAAACACATTCCTCCACCCACCCTCACTGCTACATCTCACACAATCACACACACACACTCCCAGCTCCCTGTGGTTTCTTAGTGAGGTCATCAAAACAGCATTTTTTAACATCCCTAATCTCGGCAGGCCAAAATCCTGACATTCCCATTGTGAGGAATTCCGCCGAGCAGGCACAGCACGGATAACAGCGAGGCACAATAATCCCCCCCAGGGTTAACAGGAAAAACTCCCCCATTTTAATTTATTTATTTATGTATACACACACACAAACAGAATAAACACACACCCACATATGCACACAAACACACTAAATAAACACACACACCCACAGCTACTCTGGTCTATTGCAGTATATAAGCTCTCCAACTCAGGCCTCTCCCCTCTCTCTTTTCATTTCCTCTCCCCCAAACTCGCTCTCTTGATGCACACAGAGAGACACACACACACAGCTTGTTTGCAACAAGATTGTTATTATAAATCTTAATACTTTGGGATTTTTCAACCTGGGCCTTATTTCTACATATTTTTGGGTCCAAATTTTCACTAAGGACATGAATGATCGAAATTGGTCTAATGTTTATTTAGAATGCTAACAGGCTAGCACTCACAAAACAGCTTTCCAATGGAATCCTATGGAGCAGCATGCACAACACACAGTACAGCGCCTGCTAAAGCCACTGACAGGCTCGTACATGTTACTGTACAAACATTTACTTGTATTTCTTTACAGTTATTGGGCTAATCTGACGCAGGTGTATCTCTGCATACAAGGCTATGGCTCTCTATGCTAGCCTTTGTGGGACTCCCACTGTGTGCATGCTTCATCCAGTTACTAGAAGGACTTCCCAGGCTGGAGCTGGATGATAGGAGGGCCCTGGACAGACACATTAGTCTGGAAGAGCTTTCTGAGGCTGACCAGACACTTTCCAAGGGCTGTTCACCAGGAATTGATTGGCTGCCTGCAGAATTCTATCAAGGGTTTTTGGTCCTTTTGGGCAAGGACAACTACGAGGTGCTGGAAGAGTGTTTTAGGAGGGGCAAGGACAACTGCCAGAGGCTGGGAGAGTGTTTTAAGAGGGGTAAACTGCTGATCAGCTGTCAGTGAGTGGTGCTCTCTCTGCTGCCTCAGAAAGGAGACCCGGGCATGCTCAAGAACCAAGCCTAATCAAGAAGAAGCAGAGGTCTTGATCCTGGTCGGACCACTATGGACAGTTTTTAAATGAGTGACATTATTGTATGTGTGTCAATAGGGAAAAATCATTTACATCTTTTGGTCAAGAAAAAGCATTTCACAGAGTGGGTCAAGGATACCTCCTTTATTCTGTCTCTCCCTATGTAGACAATGTAACTGCTTATTTCAGTCCAGTACGATGTTTTTACTCTCTGTAGGATGAGGGTTAAACCTCCCTCTCTCTCACTGCTCCATCTCCTGTCTATCTCACTGCTGCATCTCCTGTCTATCTCTCTCTCTCACTGCTCCATCTCCTCTCTCTCTCACTGCTCCATCTCTCTCACTGCTCCATCTCCTCTCTCTCTCTATCTATCTCTCTATCTGCTCCATCTCCTGTCTCTCTCACTGCTGCATCTCCTGTCTATCTCTCTCACTCACTGCTGCATCTCCTGTCTCTCTCTCACTGCTCCATCTCCTGTCTCTCTCTCACTGCTCCATCTCCTGTCTCTCTCTCACTGCTCCATCTCCTGTCTCTCTCACTGCTGCATCTCCTGTCTATCTCTCTCTCTCACTGCTGCATCTCCTGTCTCTCTCTCACTGCTCCATCTCCTGTCTCTCTCTCACTGCTCCATCTCCTGTCTCTCTCTCACTGCTCCATCTCCTGTCTCTCTCTCACTGCTCCATCTCCTGTCTCTCTCACTGCTGCATCTCCTGTCTATCTCTCTCACTCACTGCTGCATCTCCTGTCTATCTCTCTCACTCACTGCTGCATCTCCTGTCTCTCTCTCACTGCTCCATCTCCTGTCTCTCTCTCACTGCTCCATCTCCTGTCTCTCTCTCACTGCTCCATCTCCTGTCTCTCTCTCACTGCTCCATCTCCTGTCTCTCTCTCACTGCTCCATCTCCTGTCTCTCTCTCACTGCTCCATCTCCTGTCTCTCTCTCACTGCTCCATCTCCTGTCTCTCTCTCACTGCTCCATCTCCTGTCTCTCTCTCACTGCTCCATCTCCTGTCTCTCTCTCACTGCTCCATCTCCTGTCTCTCTCTCACTGCTCCATCTCCTGTCTCTCTCTCACTGCTCCATCTCCTGTCTCTCTCTCACTGCTCCATCTCCTGTCTCTCTCTCACTGCTGCATCTCCTGTCTATCTCTCTCACTCACTGCTCCATCTCCTGTCTCTCTCTCACTGCTCCATCTCCTGTCTCTCTCTCACTGCTGCATCTCCTGTCTATCTCTCTCTCTCACTGCTGCATCTCCTGTCTCTCTCTCACTGCTCCATCTCCTGTCTCTCTCTCACTGCTGCATCTCCTGTCTATCTCTCTCACTCACCGCTGCATCTCCTGTCTATCTCTCTCTCTCACTGCTCCATCTCCTGTCTCTCTCTCACTGCTGCATCTCCTGTCTATCTCTCTCTCTCACTGCTGCATCTCCTGTCTCTCTCTCACTGCTCCATCTCCTGTCTCTCACTCACTGCTGCATCTCCTGTCTATCTCTCTCTCTCACTGCTGCATCTCCTGTCTCTCTCTCACTGCTCCATCTCCTGTCTCTCTCTCACTGCTGCATCTCCTGTCTATCTCTCTCACTCACTGCTGCATCTCCTGTCTATCTCTCTCTCTCACTGCTCCATCTCCTGTCTCTCTCTCACTGCTGCATCTCCTGTCTATCTCTCTCACTCACTGCTGCATCTCCTGTCTCTCTCTCACTGCTCCATCTCCTGTCTCTCTCTCACTGCTCCATCTCCTGTCTCTCTCTCACTGCTCCATCTCCTGTCTCTCTCTCACTGCTCCATCTCCTGTCTCTCTCTCACTGCTGCATCTCCTGTCTCTCTCTCACTGCTGCATCTCCTGTCTATCTCTCTCACTCACTGCTGCATCTCCTGTCTCTCTCTCACTGCTGCATCTCCTGTCTCTCTCTCACTGCTCCATCTCCTGTCTCTCTCTCACTGCTCCATCTCCTGTCTCTCTCTCACTGCTCCATCTCCTGTCTCTCTCTCACTGCTCCATCTCCTGTCTCTCTCTCACTGCTCCATCTCCTGTCTCTCTCTCACTGCTCCATCTCCTGTCTCTCTCTCACTGCTCCATCTCCTGTCTCTCTCTCACTCCTCTATCTCCTGTCTCTCTCACTGCTGCATCTCCTGTCTATCTCTCTCACTCACTGCTGCATCTCCTGTCTATCTCTCTCACTCACTGCTGCATCTCCTGTCTATCTCTCTCTCTCACTGCTGCATCTCCTGTCTCTCTCTCACTGCTCCATCTCCTGTCTCTCTCACTGCTGCATCTCCTGTCTATCTCTCTCACTCACCGCTGCATCTCCTGTCTCTCTCTCACTCCTCCATCTCCTGTCTCTCTCACTGCTGCATCTCCTGTCTATCTCTCTCACTCACTGCTGCATCTCCTGTCTATCTCTCTCACTCACTGCTGCATCTCCTGTCTATCTCTCTCACTCACCGCTGCATCTCCTGTCTCTCTCTCACTCCTCCATCTCCTGTCTCTCTCACTGCTGCATCTCCTGTCTATCTCTCTCACTCACTGCTGCATCTCCTGTCTATCTCTCTCACTCACTGCTGCATCTCCTGTCTATCTCTCTCTCTCACTGCTGCATCTCCTGTCTCTCTCTCACTGCTCCATCTCCTGTCTCTCTCACTGCTGCATCTCCTGTCTATCTCTCTCACTCACCGCTGCATCTCCTGTCTCTCTCTCACTCCTCCATCTCCTGTCTCTCTCACTGCTGCATCTCCTGTCTATCTCTCTCACTCACTGCTGCATCTCCTGTCTATCTCTCTCACTCACTGCTGCATCTCCTGTCTATCTCTCTCTCTCACTGCTGCATCTCCTGTCTCTCTCTCACTGCTCCATCTCCTGTCTCTCTCACTGCTGCATCTCCTGTCTATCTCTCTCTCTCTCACTGCTGCATCTCCTGTCTCTCTCTCACTGCTCCATCTCCTGTCTCTCTCTCACTGCTCCATCTCCTGTCTCTCTCTCACTGCTCCATCTCCTGTCTCTCTCACTGCTGCATCTCCTGTCTATCTCTCTCTCTCACTGCTCCATCTCCTGTCTCTCTCACTGCTGCATCTCCTGTCTATCTCTCTCTCTCACTGCTGCATCTCCTGTCTCTCTCACTGCTGCATCTCCTGTCTATCTCTCTCTCTCACTGCTCCATCTCCTGTCTCTCTCACTGCTGCATCTCCTGTCTATCTCTCTCTCTCACTGCTGCATCTCCTGTCTCTCTCACTGCTGCATCTCCTGTCTATCTCTCTCTCTCACTGCTCCATCTCTCTATCTGCTCCATCTCCTCTCTCTCTCACTGCTCCATCTCTCTATCTGCTCCATCTCCTCTCTCTCTCACTGCTGCATCTCCTCTCAATTTCAAATGGCTTTATTGGCATGAATGTGCGATCTCTCTCTCTCTATCTATCTCTCTATCTGCTCCATCTCCTCTCTCTCTCACTGCTGCATCTCCGGTCTCTCTCTCTCTCTCTCTCTCTCTCTCTCTCTCTCTCTCACTGCTCTATCTCCTGTCTCTCTCTCACTGCTCCATCTCCTGTCTCTCTCTCTCTCTCACTGCTCCATCTCATGTCTCTCTCTCTCTCACACTGCTCCATCTCCTGTCTATCTCTCTCTCACACTGCTCCATCTCCTGTCTCTCTCTCTCACTGCTCCATCTCCTGTCTATCTCTCTCTCACACTGCTCCATCTCCTGTCTATCTCTCTCTCACACTGCTCCATCTCCTGTCTCTCTCTCACTGCTCCATCTCCTGTCTCTCTCTCACTGCTCCATCTCCTGTCTCTCTCTCACTGCTCCATCTCCTGTCTCTCTCTCACTGCTCCATTTCCTGTCTCTCTCTCACTGCTCCATCTCCTGTCTCTCTCTCACTGCTCCATCTCCTGTCTCTCTCTATCTGCTCCATCTCCTGTCTCTCTCTCACTGCTCCATTTCCTGTCTCTCTCTCACTGCTCCATCTCCTGTCTCTCTCTCACTGCTCCATTTCCTGTCTCTCTCTCACTGCTCCATCTCCTGTCTCTCTCTCACTGCTCCATTTCCTGT
>NC_137921.1:35101255-35106255 GCF_963457725.1 Sprattus sprattus | reverse complement strand
AACAATTACAACATCTCCCACTCAAACATACCAACTCCCCCAGCACACACACACACACACACACACACACACACACACACACACACACACACACACACACACACACACATCCTCATTCCCAGACCCATCAAATATTATGAGAAACAGCTTGAGTTGATGTCCACAGTGGTGCTAACTGGGGCCTAGCTGAACCCACAGATGATTGGCTGGAGGGCCTAGCTGAGCTCACGGATGATTGGCTGGAGGGCCAATACCCATTTGACAAGCCTGGACCTTAGCCTTCCGTATGGGACCCCCATTACAGGCCATCCAGACAGAGCGGTACTGACTCAGGACCAGCCTTGACACAGACAGAGAGGAACTGACTCAGGACCAGACAGAGCAGTACTGACTCAGGACCAGCCTTGGCGCAGACAGAGCGGTACTGACTCAGGACCAGACAGAGGGGTACTGACTCAGGACCAGACAGAGCGGTACTGACTCAGGGCCAGCCTTGACACAGACAGAGCGGTACTGACTCAGGACCAGACAGAGGGGTACTGACTCAGGACCAGACAGAGCAGTACTGACTCAGGACCAGCCTTGGCGCAGACAGAGCGGTACTGACTCAGGACCAGACAGAGGGGTACTGACTCAGGACCAGACAGAGCGGTACTGACTCAGGGCCAGCCTTGACACAGACAGAGCGGTACTGACTCAGGACCAGACAGAGGGGTACTGACTCAGGACCAGACAGAGGGGTACTGACTCAGGACCAGACAGAGGGGTACTGACTCAGGACCAGACAGAGCGGTACTGACTCAGGACCAGACAGAGGGGTACTGACTCAGGACCAGACAGAGCGGTACTGACTCAGGACCAGACAGGGCGGTACTGACTCTGAACCAGCCTTGGCGCAGACAGAGGGAGTCAGACAGACACAGAGGTATTCACCTAAAGACGTCCAACAGTGAAAATCATGTCCATATAATGCTTTTTTATATGACACACGACATATCATGAGCAGAATAAGCAGTCAGTTTCCTAAATTTCACTCAGGATTAATTAAGTATCCATCTATCTATCTGTCAACGCCTTGGCTGAGTATTTCCACCTGGGAACTGCAGTGTATCAATGAACGCCAGACCAGCCTGGGTTTCATGTTACATACCTAAGGGACCAATCCAGTCAATTTGCGGTAGTGGGAATTTACATATCATTAGCATAAGGCTACATCAGAATGAGGGCTATCAAAGGAGAGGCCAGGTGTAGCTAATTAGCATATTCATACATCCCTAAATACTACATATGGCAAAGGTGTACAGTTACATCCACGCCATTTTAACACACACACACACACACACGTATAGAGTTACATCCACGCCATTTTAACATCACACACAGACACACACACACACACACACACACACACACATATAGAGGTACATCCCACGCCATTTTAACACCACACACAGACACAGACACACACACACACACAGACACAGACACACACACGTATAGAGTTACATCCACGCCATTTTAACACCACACACAGACACACAGACACAGAGACACACAGACAAACGTATAGTTACATCCAAGCCATTTTAACACCACATACAGACACACAGACACACACGTATAGAGTTACATCCACACCATTTTAACACCACACAGACACACACACACACACACACACGTATAGAGTTACATCCACTCCATTTATTTTAACACCACACACAGACACACACACACACGTATAGAGTTACATCCACGCCATTTTAACTCCACACACTGACACACAGACACACACACATGTATAGAGCTACATCCACGCCATTTTAACACCACACACAGACACACACACACACACACGTATAGAGTTACATCCACGCCATTTTAACACCACACACAGACACACGTATAGAGTTACATCCACGCCATTTTAACACCACACACAGACACACACACACACATAGAGGTACATCCCACGCCATTTTAACACCACACACACACACACACACACACGTATAGAGTTACATCCACGCCATTTTAACACCACACACAGACACATGTATAGAGCTACATCCACGCCATTTTAACACCACACACAGACACACAGACACACAGACACAGAGACACACGTATAGTTACATCCAAGCCATTTTAACACCACATACAGACACACAGACACACATGTAAAGAGTTACATCCACGCCATTTTAACACCACACAGACACACACACACACGTATAGAGTTACATCCACTCCATTTTAACACCACACACAGACACACACGTATAGTAGGACGGCGCCAAGCGCAAGTAGCTGTGTGGGCGGCTCTATGGCGCAGTTGCTATTTTAACGGCGGAAAAAACACGCAAGTGTCAAAAGGGTTGGTCCAAAGGAGGTTACTCAGCCATAGGTGTGGTTTGGGCGTAATATGCAATAAACCAATCCGAGCGTCATCTCACATTCCCTTTAAGAGCGAGGAGCGCATAGTCCATAGCGGCTTGTTATTTTGATGGCGGAATTACCTGGTGGAAGACCGGAAAAGTTCACAGCCGAGGAGACCGACGTGAGATTTACACCAATTTTTTGGCAAGCCATATATAATTACAAGGAAAATAAAGTATTTACCACTTGAGGAAATCATTGTGATATCCATATCCAAGATATTTTAAAAATAGGCATACATCTAGCGTAGCCTACACATTGACCCAAATGATTCAGGTTAATTGAAGCTGCGTGACATTTGATTTATTGTATGGCTTTGTAAAAAGCCGGGAGATAGATATATATGGGGATGCGAGAAACCCTCCAAAAGTAAGCAAAGTCAAGCAAGCATGTCAAGATATTGCCGTGATTGTTTCTGCAACGGGGCACCCGAAAACGTTGCCGAAAACGCTATAATGACGTCCGGAGACGTGGGACATCCAAGCTGGAAGGTAACATACGTTCTCGTGGCTTCACGGGAGGTGGATCTGCCTCGACCCAGGATCTGACGGCAGCAGAGGACATCGCCACGTCTACCCTCACGCCTGAGAGCGTGCAGGGATTTGGGGGCATGGAAATCGGCACCAGCTGACCAAACCCAAGGTACATAAATAAAGTCCACATACACAGAGATGAGTTTACAAGATTTATAATAATACTGGCATTAAATAAATGCAACAAAGCCATACAATAAATCAAATGTCACGCAGCTTCAATTAACCTGAATCATTTGGGTCAATTGTGTACGCTAGATGTATGCCTATGTCTTGGATACGGATATCACAATGATTTCCTCATGTGGTAAATACTTTATTTTACTTGTAATTATATATGGCTTGCCAAACAATTGGTGTAAATCTCTCGTGAAGACGACAGAAGTAAAGTGTAGCCTATAGGTCCTATACTATGCGGGCAAGCACATGCGCCCTTAAAATAGCGTTCTGAATACGCGTTACAGACTTTAGACATTGCGCCTCTGACATTAGACCAGCTTTTTTGTGGTCAATGGCGCACGGCGCACGTCGTTGTTTTGAAACTGCAAAATACCACTTGCGCCAGAGAAACGCCTTCTCTGTTCCGCCCCCGCCCATGTCGACGCAAGTTCATTTCGAAGCGCGCCTCTGGAGGGAAAAACGCGCTGTGCGCCTGGTGCAAGATAGGAATGATACATGCGTCGGTGACAATGTCAATTGCGCTGGGTGCAAGATAGGGCCCATAGAGTTACATCCACGCCATTTTAACACCACACACAGACACATGTATAGAGCTACATCCACGCCATTTTAACACCACACACAGACACACACAGACACACACAGACACACACACACACACACACACACACACACACACACACGTATAGTTACATCCACGCCATTTTAACACCACACACAGACACACGTATAGAGTTACATCCACACCATTTTAACACCACACACAGACACACAGACACACTGTGACGGACCGATCCTCGGTTACCGTCAAAAATGTGGGTTTGGCCCAAAAGCTCAGAGACAGAGTGAGGGTTTAACAATATATGTTTATTGATACTTCAACTTTCCTGGATAACTGCTACGCCTCTGAATATAGCAGAGGACAAACAGCAACAGCCTCCAGATATACTGTGTAACATGCTAGGCCTCTATCTGCAGAGAACAATATTCAGCAGTCTAAAAACATAACAGAACCTGCTAAGCCTCTATATGGGTAGAGGACAACAATCAGCAGTTCAGTACGGTCGACATAGGAACACATACCTGACAAGACAAGACTAACTAAACTAGACAGAACAATGAACATATATACCTGGCGGCCAGCACCATTTCCACACCAGGGGTAGACAAAAACCACACAAAACAACAAAGACAAAACAGACCCTAAGACACAAACATAGTATTGTCACGATCTTCAAACCAATAAATAACTATGAAATAAATAAATGATGTGTCCAAAGTTTGTTAAAAATCCACCTTATTCAAGTGGTGTGGCCCAGACCATTTTTGGTGTCCCCCCTGCCAGTCTGGGCAATTAGCTGTTTCACCGAGGTAGGATCCAATTGCAATCAGTGGTATGAGTGTTTGTATGTGTGTGTGTGTGCAAACCATGTCTGTTGGGTGCTCTAGTGGTTGCAAATGTGGGACAGAAGTGTGTTGATCATGTGCGGTCGCACCACGACCATCACACACACACACACGATACATCCACGCCATTTTAACACCACACACAGACACACAGACACACACACACGTATAGAGTTACATCCACGCCACGTATATAGTTACACCCAAGCCATTTCAGATAAGGTGCCGATAACACTCTCATTCTCAAGTCAGACATCAGCAACGGCAACAAGAGAGTCTGAGCACAGACTGATGCAGGGGGCAAGGTCATGTCAGGACCTGTTTCACTAAGGCATGGGATTAAGCTGGAACTTCCTCTAACACACTTCTCCTAAACACACACACACACACACACGCACACGCACACGCACAAGCACATGCACACACACTATAGTTACACTCACA
>NC_137921.1:35081255-35096255 GCF_963457725.1 Sprattus sprattus | reverse complement strand
GCCTTGAAGGCCGCACTGGCCCGCCTGGGGTTGGACTCAACCCCGGCAGGCCAGCCTCAGCAGAGCCCCTTCTTTAGAGGCCCCACGCAACCCTCTGCGTTGGCCGTGCCGCCCTCGGGCCCCTTCATCCAAGAGCTTCAGAGATGCTGGACAGACCCCAGACGTTTTTCGCACCTCCCCAGCGAGTGCAGGGCTCTGGCAGACATGCAGGATGCCCCTGCGTATGGCCTCCAGCAGATGCCCAACATCGAGCCGTCTATGGCGGCATTGGTCCTGTCCCCCAACGAGGCTCTGCGCCCGGACGCTAGGTGTCCCCGCGCTCAGTGCCGCATAACGGATGATCTGGTTGTCCGGAGCTACGACACGGCGGCGCGGGTGGAACGCCTTAACAACTCCACGTCCCACCTATTGTTGGCCCTCGCCCAAACATCTCAGGGGACGGCCGTGGGCTCTCAGGAGTTCTGCGAGGCTGCGCTCCAGGCCTTCGCCTATTCAGCGCGGGACCTGGGAAGGCTCATGTCCTTTTCTAAAATCAGCGCAAACCACAGACTTGCGGGGCTTATTGCTTTTCTAAAACTGTTACTACAAATATTTGATATGGTTTCATAAATAAAGACAATTAAATTTAAGAAACTTAATAATTTTTTATTAAAGAAACTAGTTTAATAAAAAAGTCAGTCATTCTTCCGCCACTACAAAATATAGTTCCTACATAAATCGTTGCCACGCAACAGCCAGATCACTTGACGCTACCGACAAAAAAGGTGTGCTTTTTTAACCACGGATTTGCGGGGCTTATTGCTTTTCTTAAACTGTTACTACAAATATCTGCATGCCTGGTCTTTTTTATCTTTTTCTCCTTCATTCGGTCAATAGTCTCCCACCACTCGTCAAACGTCATCCCACCCAGCAAATCAAAATTCACAAAAAAATCTGCCATTCTCTTTACCTAGGTTGCTTGCTACGTTGTAACTTTGTAACGTCTTTTTTTCTTCTAAATATTCCATGCGCAGTAATATGGAATGTTATCATAGAATGTTATGAGGACAACTTGTAAGGTTATGCTGGATTTTACAACGGCTTTTAGCCAATCACAATAAAGGATTTGAACAATCAGTTTTAGAATGCATTTTATATGGTGTAACACCTGCAGGGAAATGTCAATAGACAAGAGAAGAGAGTATTTAAGAGTGAGCAGACTGGAAAATACACACACACACACTTGTGTGTTGGATCGCAGACGCAGACACATGCCAGTAGAGGTGGAATCTCCCTGCTCGGTGGGGTTGAGATGGCACGCACACGGAGTCACGTGGGATCGCCGAGTAAGATGGTCGCACATTAGAAGCTGTCCAGAAGCCCCACCGAATTAAATCAATTCATCCGTTCATTTCTTGATATTTTGTCATAATTTTTGACGAATTTTTGTTTGAGAATACTCCATCGTTAATTTATACCAATTTATACCAACTAAATAAGCCATGTCTTCCTCGAAATATTTCAAATCCACACGTGGGAAACCTACTCCCACTGACTCCAGTGCTGCTAGTCCACCACGAATTGAGCAGAATGCTAGCCTGGGAACCCTTTTCGCTGAAGTGGGTAAAATGAGCGCCACACTGCTTAAGGTCGCTTCAGATGTTTCAACAATCAAGGAAACTACTGCTGAGCTAAAAAATGCTGTAAACGCCATGCAAGAACGGCTGACTGAGGTGGAAGGCAGAGTATCCGACATTGAGGACACCACACAGCAACTGGTGAGCAACCGCAAGCTACACAGCAAGCGTATAGACACCCTATGGGATCGTGTGGAGGATTTAGAAAACAGAAGCCGCCGTAACGATGTAAGACTTCTAGGTCTATCAGAGGGTACGGAAGGGGACAACATAAAGGCATGCATCTACAAGATATTGTCAGAGGGATTGGGCTTGGACGTTGACAGTGAATTCGAAATTGAAAGAGCACACCGCTCTCCCGGATCTCGCCCGAACAACGTTCAGTCTCCTAGGCTTATTATGATAAAATTCCTGCGCGCTACCGCAAGAGACAAAGTTCTCAAAGCTGCAAGGGAGAAGAGGGGAGCGGTGTGGTGTGGATGCAACATCTCCATTTTCCCAGACATGACTAGGGAGCTAGCTGAGAAGAGGAAAGCTTTTTTAAAGGCGAAACAACTGCTCCACCAAAAGAAGGTACGATTCAGTCTCGCTTTCCCGGCGACACTGGGATTTACATGGAGGGGGAGGAGCAGAAAGTTTCAGGATGCGTCGGAGGCTGTCAAGTTCATCGAGCAACAAATGACTGTGACGGAGCACAATGCCGGAGACAACCTGGATGGAGATTAAAAAGATGAGACGATCTACGAAATTAACTAGGAGAATATGAGAGAGGTATGGAGGGGCTGGACAATGTTTGTGTGTCTATCTGAACTAGGGAGCTAGTCGAACATTCCACAGACCAAAACGATTTATTTTTATTTTTTATTTTTTATTTCTTTCTTCCCTTTGACTGTTTTAAAGGGGAAAGAGTCTCAGCTTGGTATTCAGAGGCTTGTTTATGTTAATGTGTTCTCCTCTATTGAAGAGGATAGTTTTAGATTGACCAGTTTGGTCATGTTCGTTTTCTTAGACATTTTCATTATACTCAGTGATGGTACACTAACAGTTTTGATTATAATATTGGTACAAGAAGGTCAGATACAATGGGATTACAGTTATATGCCTATACTTACATTAATTTGTATTTTCTCATTACGTGAATGGCAAATAATTCCTACGTTAAGGTAGTGTCCTGGAATATAAATGGTTGTGGGAATCCGGTGAAACGGAAGAAGGTACTTTTATATCTTAAACATAAACAAGCTGACATAGCATTCATTCAAGAAACACATTTTAAGGATGATGAGGCCAAAAAATTTAAAAGAGACTGGGTAGGGCAAGTTTATTATAGCTCCTTCTCCAGTAAAAAGAATGGAGTTCTTATTCTGGTTCATAAGAGGCTGAATTTCTCAGTGGTTAAAGAATCTAAAGATGACAATGGAAGAATGATATGTCTTGAAGCCATCATAAATGGCATACAATTAACTCTCTGCAATATCTACGCCCCCAATAAAGGTGACCCATCTTTTTTTCACGGGGTCAATAGCATAATCGGGAATGCACAAGGTCAAGTGATTTTGGCTGGAGATTTTAATCAGGTTCTAGATGGTGCACTTGATAAAAGCAAACTTTTGGGAACCCGAACATCAAAACCTAAAGATAGAGCTGCCATTCACTCACTGATAGAGGACAATGGTCTGATTGATGTATGGCGATTGGTTAACCCGAGAAATCGAGAATATTCATTTTACTCCCACTGCCACAAATCCTACTCACGAATAGACATTATATTGATATCTCAAAACCTGATCAATGATGTAATTGATAGCAATATTAATGCTATGTTCCTGTCAGACCATGCACCTGTTGAACTCTGTATAAACATACAGTCAGATAGATTAAGACGAGGCAGATGGAGAATGAATACATCCCTGCTGCATGATGAAGTATTTAATAACGAACTAGCAGCGGATTTGTCATCATTTTTTGAGATCAATATGGGTAGCACAGACAAAGTAGCAATGGTTTGGGAAGCATCAAAAGCTTATGTTAGAGGCAAGATCATTGCACAGTCTTCCAAGAAGAAAAGAGAAAATATTGATGCCATCAAGAAATTGGAAAAGGAATTAAGTGAAATGGAAAGAGAACTGGCCAGGCAATATTCTGACAGCCTGTTTAATAACATTTGCAAATGCAAATTTAAATTACATGAGATGGCACGCACACACACACACACACACACACACACAGACACACAGACACACACCTGTGTGTTGGATCCCAGACGCAGACACATGCCCGCGGAGGAGGAGTCTGCCTGCTCGGTGGGGTTGAGATGGCGGCTGAAGCGAGGCAGGGGGACGGCGGGGCGGCTCTCAGGAAGGAACATGTTGGCAGGAGCCATCATGATGCACGAGTTTGTCACCGGGCCTGGGGGGGAGAGAGAGAGAGAGGTAAGACACACTGGATCTAAGGGGGGGAAGAGAGACATTAGACCCACTGGATCAAAGGGGGGGGGGGGGGGGGGGAGTATGGGGGGAGAGATGTTAGACCCACTAGATCTGAGGGGGGGGGGGGATGTTAGACCCACTGGATCTGAGGGGCAGGGGGAAGAAGTTAGACACACTGAATCTGAGGGGGGGGGGGGGGGGGGGGGGGGCGTGTGTTAGACACACTGAATCTGAGGGGGGGGGGGGGGGGGTGAGAGAGGTTAGACACACTGGATCTGTTTTTAGTAAAAGTGGGTGTCAATGGAGACAGAGGCAGGTATTTAGATGTGGTAAGTGTTGCAAACATTCCTTTCAGCCTAAGCTTGTTAATCTGATTTGATGATCTGTTATTTTGTTTACATACATACATTTGAATTTATGCTAATTAAGCTAACTTGCTCTGGAGACTGTGACAGAAATAGACAGAGAAAGAAAGAGTGAGAGAGAGTCAGAGTGTGGGATGGAAGAAGGATGGAGAAAAAAAAGAGAAAGAAGGTGAACAGTGGGGGGAGGTCTTCATACTACCAGGAGGGGAGTTGCCCTTTATTTACAAGTACATTAACATTTAGTCATTTAGCAGACGCTTTTGTCCAAAGCGACGTACAAGGGAGAGAACAGTCAAGCTACGAGCAATAGAGACCTAGTGTAACAATAAGTCTCTAATATTTTACTATTTTACATAAGAAAGAGAAAAAAAAAAGAAATAGAAAAGAAAATGAAGTGCAGGAATGTACTCGCTGTGTGCAAGTTAAGCACTAGTCGAAGTGCCAGTTTAGGAAGGGAGGTGCTCTCTGAAGAGTTGGGTCTTCAAAAGCTTCTTGAAGGTAGAGAGGGACGCCCCTGCTCTGGTAGTGCTAGGCAGTTTGTTCCACCAACATGGAACTACAAATGAGAATAGTCTGGATTGCCGTGCTTGCACAGACGGCAGAGCCAAATAACGCTCACTAGATGAGCGCAGCATCCTGGGTGTTACATTTGCCCTTACAAGACCATTTAGGTAGGTGGGAGCAGAACCAGCAATCACTTTGTAGGCAAGCATAAGTGACTTGAACTTAATGCGAGCAGCTACAGCTCCATATTACCAGGAGAGGGTAATCCCTTAAAGTGCTTCCTGCTTGATTTAGGTACTGTGGGCCTCTGTCAACATCAGCCTGTACCAATGACAACCCAAAGCCACCACAAAGAACAGCCGCTAACCATGACAACCCACAAACACCTCAAACATCATCACGATTACCTACGACGACCATACAAAACATTCCACAGAATGGAGAGGAATAGACGTAAGAGAAGTTCTTCCATGTACAGAACAGAACTTTCTTACTTTACTGCAGACTTCAAAGACAACACTACCAATACTTGTGTAATTAATGGTCAACATGGAACTTCATCGTGAGTCACCAACGTTCCAGTCAGACCCCACTAGTTAACTCACTTCCAATTGGGAGTTTCACATGGACCAAAATACTGTTACAGGAACGCCCATTGCACCGACACCATCTGTAGCCCAAATACAGTCTGTACTCACAGCAACTCTCAACAGCTTGTAATTGTAGTGACCTACGACCACTAGTTCTAAATGAACAATCAAACTACTTAAAGCCTACTCCAGAGCTAACGTTCCATCCATAGGGGCCGTCTTTACAGTCCAGAGCTAACGTTCCATCCATAGTGGCCGTCTTCACAGCTTGGCTTAATCCAGCTGGATGGTCCAATCAAATAATACAAAAGGCAAATATTTCTCTTCTATTTAACGTCAAAACACACAAACACAATCTCCTCTGCTTTGTGTCTCTTTCTTTCTTTCGCTCTCTCTCTCTCTCTCTCTCACACACACACATACTCTCTCTCTCTCAATCACACACACACACACACTCTTTCTCTCAATCACACACAAGGGAGTCAGCATAAAGCTGGAAGGGTGAGAGACTCCCTCAGTGGGCCTGATAAAAGAAGTAGAGATACACACACACAATCGGGTGTTTCCTGAAAGAACTTCCTACTACTACAGTGAGAGAAAAAAAACTTTTTTTTTTGTAGTGAGTTTCTTTTCCATTTTACTAGAGAAAAGAGGATGCTGAATGACATCTATACCCCCAACTGCTTCTGTGTTCAGTGAAAACACACACACACACACACACACACACACACACAAACACACACACACACACACACACACACAACTGCTTCTGTGTTCAGTGAATCATTTTGAAGTTGCATCTTGGATCTGACTTGCTGCCACTACACAAACACACACACACACACACACACACACACACACACACACACACAGGTGAGGCCAGGACAAAGCACAGGTGGTCAGCAGGGTCAGCCATCACGTCATGGGCACTCTCTGCTTTGCCTCACCGTAGATGGGCGTCGGCCGGCTAGAGGTTGCCCTTGGCGATGGTTCTGGTTTTCGTGTAATCGGGGTGGTTTTGAAAGCGCATACTCTCTTCACCTTGCCACGCGGACATGGGAGGTGACACTCTTTAACTGGCCATTACTGCCACTCCCTCCTACACGGGCTACAAATCAGCAGCATGGCCCATCTGCCAGCCGGGAGGCGACGTCATCTAACACACACACACTCGCTCTCGCGCTCTCTCGCTCTCTCGCTCTCTCTCTGCTGGGGAAGGTGGTTCTCACTTTCTCTTTGTTGGGGTACAGGAGGAAGATGCTCTCCAACTCTTTATGTTTTTCTGAGTTGCTTCACAGCCTCAGTACCCTTACTGTCTCCTCACTGGAGCCTCAAGGTCCCTGGAGGGTCTCTCTCTGTCTCTCACTCACACTCACAGACACTCACAGACACTCACAGACACTCACAGACACACACACACACACACACACACACACACCCTGTGCTGCTGTCCAAAGTATAATGAGAGGAGGGGGTTCTGTGGTCACCATGTCACCACGGCGATCGGTCACGCATAGTTACTGCCAGCTGCCTGAGAGCTGAATCCAGGCCTGGAATTGGTCACATATCCCATGATGCTTTGGCTCACTTAAAGCCCCATTATGCAACAATTATACTTCAGGATTAGGGTTAGGATAAGCAGTTTAACCTTAAAATAACCGTTTAAAGAAAATTGGGGCGCTACAATGACTTTTAATATGGAGAATCGCCGCTGTGCCATTGCCATAGCAGGGTCTAAAGGCATAAAACTGCGTTCTGTAGTTTTGCCTGCCGCAGCCCGCCGACCTGACTTGTTTACTTTCTGCCGATCTAGTAAGTAGCTTATTTTGCCGTCTTGCTTTGTCTTATGTTGCACTTGCTTGATGTTTGACAGTGTAAGGACAGTCGTTGAGAAACTAGTTTGTCATAATGTCAGTCAGCACATTTCAAGAATATTTGTTAGTTTTAGCTGCTAGCATACCTTTAGCGAATAGCTATTGATCCGTTGTGCTGCTTTAAGGTGATGGGTTTACTAACCACCATTCATCTCCCACACAACACACTCCACACAGTTACAGAGAAGACATCAGCACCAGGAAATAACTACATGTGTGTTCATATTCCTGGGAGCAGTTGCCAGGAGACAAACATCTTGATGATTAAGGCCCATAGTGCTGTGCACAGCATGCTATGAAACAGTCAGAGGATTGTCTGAACTTTTCCTGAACTTTCAGACAACTCAATGTAAAAACTCGCACCGTCTTGAGCTTCAGTGGTGATGCCTTTGTGCCTCACGCCTCTACATGATGACTGGAGGAGATCTCAGGGTCTGCTACAGGACAGGGGGGCTCATGGTTTCGTCATTAACAAGCTCCTCTTCCTCCTTCAGCAAGCTCGTCATCCTCCTTCAGCCAGCGACATCAAAACAGCCAGATCTCAGCACCCCCCTCATGCCACAGCACACACCGATTATGACTTTCCACCAGAAGAGTGTTATGTGTAAGTGTGTGTGTGTGTGAGAGAGAGAGAGAGATATGAGAACCCGGCGATCTAATTAAGCTGCAGATTGGTCGGAAACCGCTTCACTGGCAGAGACGACGACACACACACACACACACACACACACACACACACACACACACACACACACACACACACACACACACACACACACACACACACACACACACACACACACACACACACACGTTCTGCTGAACTCTGATCTTGCTGTCACCCATCCCGGCTATGCCACGAGGTTGTAAGTAAATATGATCATCTTTTGAAAGACGATAACTGCACGCGTGCACAGCCACCTTACCTCACCCAACCCGTGCGGCCTCTCCTGATGTCTGCTGGTGTACACACACAAACAAGCACTCCCACACACACACACACACACACACACACACGCCTGAAGCTTTGTGACGCCTCTTAAGCCTGCTCTGTGTGTTTGTGCAGCCGGAGCCTCAGTCCTGTCACAACAAGGCTGGGGAACATCTTCATACACAAACATGACCCACACAGCAGATACAGCAGCCAGAGAGGAGCCAGGACAGAGAGAATGAGATCTCACTGGAGAAGAGAGGGAGAGAGAGAAACACACACACACACACACACACACAAACACACCTGTGTTTGAGGAGCCAGGACAGAGAGAATGAGATCTCACTGGAGAAGAGAGGGAGAGAGAGAAACACACACACACACACACACACACACACACACACACACACACACAAACACACAAACACACCTGTGTTTGAGGAGCCAGGACAGAGAGAATGAGATCACACACACACACACACACACACACCTGTGTTTGAGGAGCCGGGCACAGAGAGAATGAGATCTCACTGGAGGAGAGAGAGAAACACACACACACACACACACACACACACACACACACACACACCTGTGTTTGAGGAGCCAGGACAGAGAGAATGAGATCACACACACACACACACACACACACACACACACACACACACACACACACACACACACACACACACACACCTGTGTTTGAGGAGCCGGGCACAGAGAGAATGAGATCTCACTGGAGCGGAGAGAGAGAGAGAGAAACACACACACGCACGCGCACACACACGCGTACACACAAGCGCACACGCACCTGTGTTTGAGGAGCCGGGCACAGAGAGAATGAGATCTCACACTGGAGCAGAGAGGGAGAGAGAGAAACACACACACACACACACACACACACACACACACACACACACACACACACACACACACACACACACCTGTGTTTGAGGAGCCGGGCACAGAGAGAATGAGATCTCACTGGAGCAGAGAGGGAGAAAGAGACTGTTTGAAATCTCAGGGACACCACGCTTAATGAATACCAACACCTCAGCAGACAGGTATTAGGTATAAGGAAAACACTTGCACAGGTGTGATTGTGTGTGTGTGTGTGTGTGTGTGTGTGTGTGTGTGTGTGTGTGTGTGTGTGTGTGTGTGCGCACACATCAGTGTGTTTGTGCAAAGTATTCAGCAAAACTAAACAGTGCTGATAAAAATGTGTTCACTTGTAAACAGAATCCCACCAGGTCCTTGGTGTGTGTGTGTGTGTGTGTGTGTGTGTGTGTGAGAGAGAGGATGATGGGTTTGAGTGTGTATGTGTGTATGGCAGACAGAAGCCCACAGTAAACAGAAGCCCACCATGTCCATGATGTGTTTCCTGCACACTTCCTGCAGGAGAGGATGATGGGTCCAGCGTCGGAAATACACGAGGGCAAAGGGCAAAACTGCCCCTAAGAAATATAGTTTTGCCCCTAAAATTACTAGGAGAGGGGCAAAAAATGCCCCCATAGTTTGGTGTAATAATAATTTAAAACATCGTAGCCTATATGACCCGGTCAGTTGCCATTAAATGTTTTGATTTTCACCTTGACTGATTGTTGCGTGACAAAAAATATTTAGAGCGCTTCCTAATCAGACCTGTGACTGCGAGAGTGAGGAGAAATGAGGATCAGCGCAGTCTCTGTCACCATCTCAGGTTCTAAAAGATACAATTAATTCATACACCCAGCGACTGTCCAAAAAATTAAAATTAGATTGGCCTGGGTTGGAGGATGACGACGACGACGAGAAAAAGACCTGATTTTTTTTTTTGTCACTCCAGCACAGGCACATTTTTCTGCTGACTTCATCAAGGGGAGCGAAAATATACATAAATACATGGGCTTTCGTCACCAGGTGCCAACCAACACGCCATCGCCTACGGTGAATGATAACTAGTTATAATACTTTTAGAAATGATTTAGTTCGGTTAAGCTAGTTTAATGTTAGTTAGCTAACGTTAGCTATCTCTGATAGTGCGTAAACTACAAAGGACTACTAGTAATCTGTATTTCCTGTAGGCCTACTATGGTAGGTACAACTTTAAAGGTAACACAAAAATCCATTAATATAATGTTTTATTATTATAAAAAAAAGAAATAAAAAACGGTTGTTAATAGTTAAATAATGAAATGTAGTAATAACAACTAATAACCACAAATAAATAAGAATAAACGTGAATATGATTGTCTAATTTACGTTGTCTGTTTGGTTTTTGTCCAAAAAATCTAAGAAAAAACTTTGAATTTGTAGACAAATGCCTAATAGTCTTATTATTGCCAGTTGATGACAATTGTAAATACTTTAAAGTAACACTATGCAACAATTTAACACATTTTGAGGTATGGTTTTATTGGCAACTAGTTTTGGTACCATCCTCTAATTCATTTTGATCGCATATGTTCATGTGAAGGACAGATCAAGACCTGTGTCTTTCCCACTAGCCATCCAAGATATGCCCTATGTAGTTCTGTGTAACGGGCTGGAACACCCTGCAAAAATGGAAGAAAAGCTTTCACATGCATGACATGCCAGGAACTGCAAAAAGACACCAGTTAGTGTGTTGGCAAGCTTCTATCAGTGTCAGCTGGGCTGTTGGTGGTGGTTACAAGGTTTTTGCATGCCTTTTAGGTAGTTAGCGTACTACTTTTGGAACAAAATTCCGTATTGCTGCTTTAACACTTCCAACCCCAAGGGCTTTTTTTGACTCTGTTAGGTAGTTTGCCATGCCTGATATTTTTGTATATTTTATCTAACTAAAACCCATGAGGCAAAAGTGGCATTTATGATTATATTCTAGAACAACTCAGCAATAATACAATGAGAGTAAAAGGATTGTAATAAAACAAAGTTTTGTATTAAAATGAAATATAAAGACACTAAAATGAAATCTAGTTTTAGAGGTGCTCAAACTTTGTACAAAAACACATTGTAAATATTTTGGAAGTTTTCTTTTTTACTCTGAACCTTGTAAACAAAGGTGTTTGCTCCAAAAAGGTGAGTTTAGCATTCAAAAAGTGTGTGTGGTTTCTATACTTATTATAAGTAATATAGAAAGTGACACTTTTCTTCACTTAGACCACTATGCATATTGATGAGAGAGGTGTGAACATTCTGGGACACCTTGGTCAAAAGACAATGGCCAGCACGTAATGGCCCTGGAATGTCTTTGTGGCCCTCTATCCCCTTCAGGTTTTCTTGACACATCATGAACCAATGGTGATCACTGAATTACCATCCCCTTATCATATGAATAGTTGTAATTTGCTAATGGGAGGGTCAAAACCTCACTCAGATGCTGAAATGTGCAAAGGATAAGTTATACTCTCCTTACAAAGTGATTATTTAAACTTTAGTTTCAAACTGTATATATTTAAAAAGAAACAGGTTCAAGGTTGCTGTGGGTGTTAGTTTTATGTTTGTAGGACAAAAACTTGCGGAGATTTTTAATTCTATTAATAAAAATACCACCAAGTGCCCCACGGGGCCCCTTCGTTTTGGAAGGGTTAAGCCTAAATAAGTGTGTTTATTATTTTAATAAGTTTCTAAAAGTGCCCCCAATTTTTTGTGAAATGCCCCTGGATTTCAGTAAGTGGGGGCAAAAATTCCCCTCGAAAAAATATGTAAATGTCCCACCCTGGATGGGTCCGTGATGTGTTTGAGTGTGTGTGTGTGTGTCTGCGTGTTTAGGTGTGTGTAGGTGTGTGTGTGTGAGAGGATGATGGGTCGGAGGCTTTCAGGCCATCTGCCGCCCAGTGAAGGCCACCACCCCATCTACACACTACAGGCCATGATATACGTAACGTGAGCACTTATAAAACATGTCGTGCAAATGAGCAACAACCTGTGCAGTGTGTGTGTGTGGGTGTGAGTGGGGATGTGTGAGATATCTGTAAGCGTGGGCTCACACACACACACACACACACACACACACACACACACACTCCACCTGTTTGAAAGTAGTCCAAGAGTCACATGGTGTGCTGGGCTGAGCTCCATTCTGATTCAAAGGACAAATGACCATTAGCCTAATTCCCTTCCTGTTGCCATGACCGCCATGTTGCCGCTAACAACACCAGGAACTCCATTGGAGGGCAGCACATGCCCTGATAGACTAAATACGGTCACATCCCGTGTCATAAAAGACTAAATGTACAGTGCATTTAGAAAGTATGAAGATCTCTTCACTTTTTCACATGTTATGTTGCAGCCTGATTCTAAAATTGTTTCCATATTACGTCTTAACTGGAATGTCCTCTGCACACAGTCTTCAATAGACCCAGTATTTCTTAAGTGATGGTTTCCTCCAACACATACCCAGAGTGCACCCTGCCTTTGGACGCGGCCACCCTGACAATCACAGGTGTGATTTATGGTCCCCGATTAGAGCGTACCTGCGGTTGCCATAGAAGGGAAAATAAAATGTAAATTCCCTCTTAGTTCAGGGTGAGAATGACTAACAATGGCATAAACGGCTTAGAGAATATAAGTAGCCTTTAAGGGAGGGCTGGGAGTGTTCCCAGACACACACACACACACATACACACACTCTCGCAGACACCCATGCACACACACGCACAAACACACACAGAAGGTTTGGCCGTGAGCTGCGAGTGGGGTGTTGGCAGATCACCTGCACCTGAGGCTTGAATGCCGATGAGCTGAATATGCAGTGGGGATGTCAAACTGGGAACTCTGACTGACTGACTCTGACTGACGGAGCTAAAATGATGGTCTCTGTCAGATACACTTCAACAGACACACACTAAGGAGGGTCTCACATACAGGCCAACTTGATCAAAACTCCACCTCATGATTAAACACAACCAACAGTCAATGTTCACATACAGGCCAACTTGATCAAAACTCCACCTCATGATCAAATACACCCAACAGACTAAGCTCAAACAGTGTGCAATAACCCTAACAACTAAAAACATTTTGATTTACCCATTTAAGAATGTAAGATTTCTCTCTGAAACACCATCAGCAAAGCGTTCAACAGTGTTCCAATCTTAAAGACAGAAACCGCAATGATCAAAAGGCCCAAACTGTGGCATGATCTTTGATAGAAACGGACTTTCATTAAAACTCATCTCAAAATTAATAAAACACCCAAACAGTGTGCCAGTGTTCAGTTTTAGACACTTCAGTGCCACCCGCAGCCTCCAGCAGCCCATTAGGGGGTTCAGGAAGTGAAGACAGGCTCCTCTACCAAGGGGAACGATCAGGAGTGCTTGGACTCCACGCTGGCATTGGAGATGATTGCAGATGTTTTATTCATGCAGTCCTCCTGTCCCTCTCCCCCCTGACGCTGGAACATTATTACCATTCCGTCCATCGCCACGACAACACAGGGCCCAGCATTCACTGGGCCATGTAACCACGCTTACAAGTGATGCAATGCATTGACCTCTTTTAAAGTCACCAACTACTTCCCTCAGTACCATTTCAGCTTTTCTTTGAAGCCTCCCCACCCCTGTCATTCAACCTTATGTGACCCTGTGTGGTGACACCGCATGCTTCAAGCAGGCTTCTGGGTGAAGTGAAGCCTGGAGGACAGGTGATACAAACCCCGCTCACACTAGTGGATGGTGACAAACCCTGCTCACACTAGTGACAAACCCTGCTCACTCTAGTGAACGGTGACAAACCCTGCTCACACTAGTGAACGGTGACAAACCCTGCTCACTCTAGTGAACGGTGACAAACCCTGCTCACACTAGTGAACGGTGACAAACCCTGCTCACTCTAGTGAACGGTGACAAACCCTGCTCACACTAGTGACAAACCCTGCTCACTCTAGTGAACGGTGACAAACCCTGCTCACTCTAGTGAACGGTGACAAACCCTGCTCACACTAGCTAGTGAACGGTGACAAACCCTGCTCACACTAGTGGACGGTGACAAACCCTGCTCACACTAGTGGACGGTGACAAACCCTGCTCACACTAGCTAGTGAACGGTGACAAACCCTGCTCACACTAGTGGACGGTGACAAACCCTGCTCACTCTAGTGAACGGTGACAAACCCTGCTCACACTAGTGGACGGTGACAAACCCTGCTCACACTAGCTAGTGAACGGTGACAAACCCTGCTCACACTAGTGGACGGTGACAAACCCTGCTCACACTAGTGGACGGTGACAAACCCTGCTCACACTAGTGGACGGTGACAAACCCTGCTCACACTAGCTAGTGAACGGTGACAAACCCTGCTCACACTAGTGGACGGTGACAAACCCTGCTCACACTAGCTAGTGAACGGTGACAAACCCTGCTCACACTAGTGGACGGTGACAAACCCTGCTCACACTAGTGGACGGTGACAAACACTGCTCACACTAGCTAGTGAACGGTGACAAACCCTGCTCACACTAGTGAACGGTAACAAACCCTGCTCACACTAGCTAGTGAATGGTGACAAACTCTGCTCACACTAGCTAGTGAACGATGACAAACCCTGCTCACACTCGTGGACAGTGACAAACCCAGCTCACACTCGTGGATGGTGTCAAACCCTGCTCACACTAGCAAGTGGATGGTGACAATCCCTGCTCACAATAGTGAATGGTGACAGCCCTGCTCACCCTAACCTAGTGAACGGTGACAAACCCCGCTCACACTAGTTAACGGTGACAAACCCTGCTCA
>NC_137921.1:34987270-35067270 GCF_963457725.1 Sprattus sprattus | reverse complement strand
GTTCTCGTGCACAATTATACACACCTAAAAGACCAATTATACACACTTCTAGACTCATTATATAAACCTATAGACCAATTATACACACCTATAGACCAATTATACACACGTAAAGACTAATTATACACACCCCTAGACTCATTATACACACCTATAGACCAATTATACACACCTATAGACCAATTATACACACCTATAGACCAATTATACACACCTCTAGACTCATTATACACACCTATAGACCAATTATACACACCTCTAGACTCATTATACACACCTATAGACCAATTATACACACCTATAGACCAATTATATACACATATAGACCAATTATACGCACCTATAGACCAATGATATACACCTACAGACCAATTATAGACCAATGATATACACCTATAGACCAATTATATAGACCTACAGACCTAAGGCCTAACACTATTACAACATATTTCTGAAGGAATTTGTTTAAGAAATTAGATCTTGAATGTCCATGCCTCTAACACACACTCAAACACACTCAGAATCATCACATAGAATGCTTGACGCTTGCATTATAACCTATGACCTTCAAGTGTGTGAGTGTGTGTGTGTAGACTGTGTACAAGTGTGGCAACGTGTGTGCCTTTCCACATGCTGAATGTGTGTGTGTTAAAGAGGGGAGAGGGTGGTGCCAGAGAGACAGCTGGTATTAAAGGGGTTCTGGGTAAGAGAGACAGCTGGTATTAAAGGGTTTCTGGGTAAGAGAGACATTGTGAGGCTGGCACTGCCAGAGGAGAGGGCAACATCAGACAGAACAGAAATGAGCCTGAGGGGAACATGACTCACAAAGGGCACAGCTCAGGGTGTGTGTGTGTGGGAGAGAGTGTGAGTGAGAGAAAATGTATGAGAGCAAGTGCATGTGTACGAGTGAATATGTGTGTATGTGTGCGTGTGGAGTGAATATGCATCTGTGTGGAGTGAATGTGTGTGTGTGCGTGTCTGTGTGTGTGTATGAATGAATATGTATGTTGGTGAGTGAATGGTGAATGGTTGTGTGTGTGTGTGTGTGTGTGTGTGTCTGTTGAGTTAATATGTGTGTGTATGTGTGTTTGTGTGTGTGTGTGTGGAGTGAATGTGTGTGTGTGTGTGGAGTGAATGTGCGAGTGTGTGGCGTGAATGTGTGTGTGTGTGGAGTGAATGTGTGTGTGTGTGTGGAGTGAATGTGCGAGTGTGTGGCGTGAATGTGTGTGTGTGTGGAGTGAATGTGTGTGTGTGTGTGGAGTGAATGTGCGAGGGTGTGGCGTGAATGTGTGTGTGTGTGGAGTGAATGTGTGTGTGTGTGGAGTGAATGTATGTGTGTGTGTGTGGAGTGAATGTGTGTGTGTGTGTGTATATGTGTGTGGTGTGAATGCGTGTGGACTGAATATGTGTGTGTGTGTGCGTGTGTGTATGTGGAGTGAATGTGCGTTTGTGTGTGGAGTTAATATGTATGTGTGTGTGTGTGTATACCTTTATGATTGATGGTGCGGATACTCTGCTTGCTCTGGATGTCCCAGAGTCGAACCGTCTCATCATGGGAGCCTGACAGCAGCAGCGTTCCGTCCATTGAGACAGAGAGACACGTCACCAAGTTCCTAAACACACACACACACACACACACACACACACACACACACACAGAATATGGTGAATATAGATATACTACGTGTACTGACTATTACACAAGTTTGTTGACCCTTTGGCAGACCTGAAAACATTACCAAATATTCAAATAGACAAATTTGAGTTCCCTAAAAGCAGAGGCACACCTCTCTCGGTAGTAAACATATGTCTGGCCTGAGTTACGGGATTATCGCAACATTTTGGAGCCTTAACTACCGAAGGGAGAAGAGAAGAACAAGGCTATTATACTTTATGAAACGCTGTTTCTGTCATTTCCTCTTGCCAGGGGATCGATCCCTTGCCCATTACCGAACACGTCTCTAACATCCTGCTAAGTTTTCTGATTTAGCAAAGGCTACTAAGGTTGGGCACAGAAGTCTAATGACCACATTTGTATAAGCAAGTGCATTTCTGACTTTCGTTTATTCAAATTTAATGTGGTGTGAGGCACATGGGGAACCGTGGGGAGCTGCATGATAATGAGTCTGAAATGAGCACTGACCCTTTATGACAGTTTAGTATTCCAAGCTCAACGGCCCTTTAATGTTCCTCTTTCTGCACTTCCATTTTCCTAATTATTTATCCATATACTAATTATACATTTCAAGACAGACACAGACAATCGTTGCTCATTGCTTTGCTCGTTGCCAGTCAATGAAATTAGGGCCCAGTGTGTTGGTGTGTGTGTGGGAAAGAGAGTGTGTTTGTGTGTGTGAGGAAGAGAGAGCGAGAGAGTCTGTATAAGTGTGTGAGGGAGAGAGAGAGTGTGTTTGTGTATGTGAGGGAAAGAGAGCGTGAGAGTCTGTATGAGTGTGTGCTGGATATTTTTCCGTCTCCCTCTCTTACACACACCCTCCACGTCTTTTTTCTCAATTTCTCTGTCTGTCTACATGTAGACAAAGACACACACAGACACACAGACACACAGACACACAGACACACACACACACACGTTGGTCTAGGCTGTGCCCCTGTAGTCTGTAGCATCTGGGAAAAGCGGTGCCACACGCTGACATCACCCAATTCGCTGGCAGATGGCAGGCCAGATTAGAATGTGCTGCTCTCTTAGCCAATCAGGAAAGAGTTCCGAGCAGAAAGGTTCCTGACAGAATTCTGTGGAGGTGGTTTCTTCATGGAGCACCATGCTGTACATCAAGGAGCTACACACACACACACACACACACACACACACACACACACACACACACTCACCTGTGGCCTTTAAACTCCTGGTTTCCCTCATTGTCCGTCTGGAAGGTCTTATCTCGACTCAGACTCTGTGAACCAGGAGGGGAGGTGAAGAAAGGGTAGAGAGGAGGTGAAGAAAGGAGAGGGAGGGGAGATAAAAAGCCATGAAAACATCAAACAAACGACAAACACCATCAGCATGGCTGAAACCGCTCATTCATTTTATGCAAGACAAGCAGTTTCACCTACAGCCAGGGAACCTCCCCACCACCCACCGCTGCCCACCCCTCCACTGGCCACCCGCCTCAGCCCGCCTCCGCCCGCCTCACACACACACACACACACACACACACGTTGGGCCGCTAGACCACTTCAGCTTCCCTACCTCTGAACGGGCAGATCGATTGACCTAATTGCCTTACTTACTGCATCATGTATATGTGTGTGCGTGTGTGTGAGTCTATATGTGAGAGTTTGTGTGTGTGTGTGTGTGAGTGTATGTGAATGACAGTTTGTGTGTGTGTGTGGGTGTGTGTGGTACTGTGTGTGTTTCTGAGCGTATATGTGAAGATGTGTGTGTGTGTGTATGTGTGTGTGTGTGTGTGTGTGTGTGTGTGAGTATGCATCAGACGCGAGGTCGGCCGACATGGAGCCGCTGAGACCCACTAGTGCTGACGCCTGCATTCCTGCTCCTCTTGCATGGCCACTGCCTACTCCTGCCGCCGCACCTAACCATGGCGGATCAGGGAACACCACTGTGGAAAGTGTCTGTGTGTGTCTGTGTGTGTATGTGTGTATGTGTGTTTATGTGCATGTATGTGCGTGAGTGAGTGTCTTCGTGAATGTGAGTGTGTGTTTTAGTTTAAGATTTATTTAGGATTTCCCCAGACTGGACCATCTTGCACGTCTTTCAAGTGTGCCTTCCCACAAGTGTTTGTACAGAACATGTCATTATGTATCAGACCATTTACCCCCATATATGTGTGTGTGTGTGTGTGTGTGTGTGTGTGTGTGTGTGTGTGTGCGTCTATGTGTGTGTGTGTATGTGTGTAGACGCTAAGCTGAAGAAGGGTAATTAATCCAAGGCTGATGTGGAGAGAAATAAATAGGAAGTCCACATTAGCGGTTAAAACGGGGGGAAATCGAGTGCTTAAAAACATGAAAGCTGTCTGCCGCCATTTACCCCCGAATTGGATGTTTTTCTGAGAGAGGCAGGAGAGGAGAGGAGGTGGGAGGAGGAGAGGAGAGGAGGGGGGAGGATGAGAGGAAAGGAGAAGAGGGGGGAGTCTGTAGGATTAACTTTCAGAACCTTCAGACTGAAGAGGGGAAGCAGATGACTGCCTGCCTGTTTATGAGAGGATCCCTAAACCCCATTCATGTCTGCAGAGACAATCACAACACTGATGGCCAGTCAAAACACACACACACACACACACACCAGAAAGAGTCATGCTTACAAACACTCTTCCGCCCTCACACATGCACTAACAAACCAACAAATCACACAAACATGTACACACACTCACCCACTGCAGCATCCATTAGAATTTAAAGTATGCAGGAGCAGGCCTTTACCTTCACACTCACACCAATGATGTTACACAAGCTCTCCTCAAACTTAATGAGATTGAGAAAGAGACCCAAGATGTGTGTGTGTGTGTGTGTGTATGTGTGTGTGTGTTAGCCAGAGAGAGGGAGGTGGCTTATTAGATGTTCTCCGGCTACCTTGTGCTGTATCATGCTGCTGGCAATGCCAGTGCCAGACTCCTGAAGTGTGTGAGGTCATCTCTGGACACCTCTCCTCTCTGCAGTGTGACACACACACAGCATCTACATCTCCACCACCCGCTAATGACCCCCTCACCTCTACTGCCCTCTACTTTCCTCTGCTCAAACAAACACACTGATAGATTCAGTTAAATACCTAGGCTTCAGTTTACATAATATAATCTCATATGCGTCATGGCAAGACCCAGTCTGTGAATATACATCAAGGTAGATCCTGTCTTTTGTCCAGGGCGTTAAAGACAGCTGGAGATCAATGGTCGTATGGGGTGCCCCGAAGCCAAGACCCCAGACAAACACTTAATTAAATTAGACCTAATTGAGTTAGACCAAATTAGGTAATACTTCCTACTTTCATTTAGGGACACACCTTTCATTTCTCGGTATTGTTTACATGTTAATTCTATACTATAAGAGTCACAAACTTTTGTAATGAGAAGAAGAAGAAGCAAGGAGACCGACTCCTCAGCATGCAGACGTGCCTTGTGCGTGCCTGTGTTATGGAGCTGACCGTGGCATGTGATTGAATAAACACATTCTTTCGCTAAGCCGTCTTCTACAAGTCTGTTATTCTGAACAAGCTAACTTGAACCAAGCGTGGGCATCCGACGATTTTACCGGAGGACAGCACAAGCTTTCAACACAGACACACACACACACACACAAACACACCTTTCCTACAGTCATACATACACACACACTCCTCTCCACTCATATACGACCCCCCCCAAACAATCACCACACACTCTCCTATCCACTCATATACACACACACACACACCTTTCCTTCAGTGTCTCACACAGACACACTCTTCTCTCCGCTTAAACACACAGACACAAAAGTGGAAGACAAGACAAAACACCTCTAGGTAAAAATGTGCCTGAAAGAGCCTCTTCCTCTCAGCTGTGTGACAATGAGACAGAAATATAAGGAAACACACACACACACACACACACACACACACACACACACACACACACACACACACACACACACACAGCTATATGACAATGAGACAGAAATATAAGAATGGATGAGAGAAAGGCCTTTATCAAGGAGGCACACACACACTCCTGCCTCAGGATTAACAGAGAGAAGGCAACACAAAACTGCTGCCTCACCGCTGAAAAAACGCATATCTCCCCCCAGAAAAACCGGGCCTCTCTGTGTGTGTGTGTGTGTATGCGAGAGTAATCAAGCATATGCATATGTGTGTGTGTGTGTGTGTGTGGGGAGGGTGCGTAGGGTGAGAAGGCGTCTCACTGACAAATCAGTGTTAATCCCTTGGGAACAAATGGCTTGTGAGGGCCCATAATACTTCATCAGCTCACAGAGGGATGTGCGGGCGGGTGAGGAGAGAGCGGAAACAATACGCAAAAATACACAACAGCTCAACATGAGTAGGGCAGGCTAGGAGAGAGAGAGAGAGAGAGAGAGAGAGAGCTGTGGCAGGAGAGAACACTCAACCACTGGGAGGACAAGTTAAGAAATAGATTTGATACACTCAACAACTCAACACAACAGAGGGCAGAGAAGGACCCTAAGCACAGATAATGGACCAGTACACTTAATAATAATAATAATAATAATAATAATTCATTTAATTTATAGCACACTCTGCATTCACCTGAATCTCCGAGTGCCAACTTGTTCAATGTGTGAGGGAGCCGCCTGAAAGGAACTTCATCCAAACGTCCAAACAGTGTCAGACTGTTTCAACCAGTTCCGTGTTTATTTAATTTCATCCTTGTTCGCCATCGCCATCTTAACGGCCCCTCCAAAACAAATTCCTTCAAAACTGTTCCTTCAGTTCCTTAGAGTTGTGAACACGCTTGAGCTCCGCACAGGACAGACTCCAGGCCACAGTGGCACCAGGACAGACCCAGGGGAGACTCCAGGTGAACGTGGCACCAGGACAGACCCAGGGCAGACTCCAGGTGACCGTGGCACCAGGACAGACCCAGGGGAGACTCCAGGTGACCGTGGCACCAGGACAGACCCAGGGGAGACTCCAGGCCACCGTGGCACCAGGACAGACCCAGGGCAGACTCCAGGCCACCGTGGCACCAGGACAGACCCAGGGGAGACTCTAGGTGAACGTGGCACCAGGACAGACAAACCCTCTCCATAAATATGAGTCACTGACGCCTCCGTGTTTTGGAGGTACTAGTGTAGACATCAGCTCTGCAAGTACACTTCTTCGTGGATGTGGCTGTCGAAAGCTATTTTCCATTGCTGAAGACCTTATCGCTCCCAAGGTTAAAAAGTCACTGTTCATGTGTTTGTGTGTTTATCTCTATGTGACATGTAGCCTGTTGAGGTTGCTATTGTACCAGCACAGACATCAGCTCTTTCTATTCTCTGCGAGAACACCTCCTTTATGAGGCTGTGGCAGAGTTATTTCCATTGCTAAAGACCTTCTCCTTTCTCTTGAAGGAATAGTCAAAAGCGAAGTCGATAACGCTTTCCTCTCCAAACCCAAAATCCCTGCGGCTTGCATGGCTTTAATTACCTTGATCATCGAATTGATCTGGAAAGATGGAACGCCCAAATACGTCAACATCTTCTGATGCTGGAGGATCGGTGGAACGGAGCTCTTCAGAGTGGTGGAGAGACAGGACTCTGGCACTGGGACAGGTGGTCTGCCGGCTTTGACAGCTCACCTCAGGCTTAAGGCTTTGAAGACATGACCGGGTAAATAATATACAGCCTGGGACTGGTAGTGCAGACATCAGTATTTCCTGAATTGAGTTACAGAAGTGGATCTCTCAACGTGAGACGGTAAATTAAACACGGCCTGGTGTGTGTGTGTGTGTGTGTGTGTGTGTGTAATATCCCAAGCTAGCGGAGAGGCGGACGAGGAGGTCTGGGTGAGGAACGGGGCTGAGCGGTGAGACGAAGGAGAGTAAATAAAACACACAAAGTGTGTTATGTGTGTAATAAGCATGGTGTGTGTGACAAGCATGGGTTTGCATTGCAGAGGCAGACAAACGCAGTCAGATGGCCAGGCTAGGAGCAGCCGGCTGGGCGATCACGCACACACACACACACACACACACACACACACACACACACACACACACACACACACACACACACACACACACACACACACACACACACACACTCTCCTCTGAGGCGCTTATTGCCCTGATTAACGCATCTGGACCGTGATAAATGCACTGCACCGCAGACGGAATCCATAACACTGCCGTTACATAAGCCTCATTTCAAACACGCCTCTATCTCACTGGGATACTTTATTAGCAGCGGCATGAGTGGTGTGTGTGTGTGTGTGTGTGTGTGTGTGTGTGTGTGGTGTTGTTTCTGAAACGGAGCCCTTTAGAAAGAGACAGTCAGCAGAGACACAGCAGACACATGCACATGAGAGAGAAAGAGAAATTAAGAGAGACAGAGAGAGAGAGAGAGAAAGAAAGAAAGAGACACAGAGAGAGAGAGAGAGAGAGAGAGAGAGAGAGAGAGAGAGAGAGAGAGAGAGAGAGAGAGAGAGAGAGAGAGAGAGAGAAAGAGACAGAGAAAGAGAGAGAGGGCAACAGTTGGGCGTCTCTGAAGACTCTTTACCATGACACAGCAGAGGGACATTTGGAGGGAAGGGGGGCAGTGTGAGTTATACAATGACACGGGGGAGTGTTTGAGATGGAAATTTCAACAATCATTTTTTAGGGTAGTGGAGGGGGGGGGGGGGGCACAAAACTCCTTGAGTGTTACTCAACAGCAGCAGCAAGTCTGTGGGTGACAGAGTCATTCTACACGTCACACCGACACAATGCAGTTATTCTAAACGTCTCAGCAACACAACAGTGCTATTTAACACACTACACTAACATGACCGGTCTAAACACTACACTAACGCAGCCAGGGTGGGACATTTACATATTTTTTCGAGGGCAATTTTTGCCCCCACTTACTGAAATCCAGGGGCATTTCACCAAAAATTGGGGGCACTTTTAGAAACTTATTAAAATAATAAACACACTTATTTAGGCTTAAAGCAACAATACGGAATTTTGTTCCAAAAGTAGTACGCTAACTACCTAAAAGGCATGCAAAAACCTTGTAACCACCACCAACAGCCCAGCTGACACTGATAGAAGCTTGCCAACACACTAACTGGTGTCTTTTTGCAGTTCCTGGCATGTCATGCATGTGAAAGCTTTTCTTCCATTTTTGCAGGGTGTTCCAGCCCGTTACACAGAACTACATAGGGCATATCTTGGATGGCTAGTGGGAAAGACACAGGTCTTGATCTGTCCTTCACATGAACATATGCGATCAAAATGAATTAGAGGATGGTACCAAAACTAGTTGCCAATAAAACCATACCTCAAAATGTGTTAAATTGTTGCATAGTGTTACTTTAAAGTATTTACAATTGTCATCAACTGGCAATAATAAGACTATTAGGCATTTGTCTACAAATTCAAAGTTTTTTCTTAGATTTTTTGGACAAAAACCAAACAGACAACGTAAATTAGACAATCATATTCACGTTTATTCTTATTTATTTGTGGTTATTAGTTGTTATTACTACATTTCATTATTTAACTATTAACAACCGTTTTTTATTTCTTTTTTTTATAATAATAAAACATTATATTAATGGATTTTTGTGTTACCTTTAAAGTTGTACCTACCATAGTAGGCCTACAGGAAATACAGATTACTAGTAGTCCTTTGTAGTTTACGCACTATCAGAGATAGCTAACGTTAGCTAACTAACATTAAACTAGCTTAACCGAACTAAATCATTTCTAAAAGTATTATAACTAGTTATCATTCACCGTAGGCGATGGCGTGTTGGTTGGCACCTGGTGACGAAAGCCCATGTATTTATGTATATTTTCGCTCCCCTTGATGAAGTCAGCAGAAAAATGTGCCTGTGCTGGAGTGACAAAAAAAAAAATCAGGTCTTTTTCTCGTCGTCGTCGTCATCCTCCAACCCAGGCCAATCTAATTTTAATTTTTTGGACAGTCGCTGGGTGTATGAATTAATTGTATCTTTTAGAACCTGAGATGGTGACAGAGACTGCGCTGATCCTCATTTCTCCTCACTCTCGCAGTCACAGGTCTGATTAGGAAGCGCTCTAAATATTTTTTGTTAGAACGTTCGGTTCTTCACGCAACAATCAGTCAAGGCGAAAATCAAAACATTTAATGGCAACTGACCGGGTCATATAGGCTACGATGTTTTAAATTATTATTACACCAAACTATTGGGGCATTTTTTGCCCCTCTCCTAGTAATTTTAGGGGCAAAACTATATTTCTTAGGGGCAGTTTTGCCCTTTGCCCTCGTGTATTTCCGACGCTGAACGCAGCACTATATTAATGCCATGGTCTCACCTTGACATACTATACTTTACTATAGTGTACTATGTATTCTTTTTAAACAGTGAAGTTGAGTCCTCATGCTGTCATAATGTGGGACTGTTGTGTGAACTCCATTCGGTGAGCCTGCTGGTTCTCTGAAAGCCCCTCGTCTCTTCAGCACCAATTCTTTGGTGCAGTATTGACACTCCCACGATCGCCAGGGTATTCAGTGGACAGAGGACTGGTTTTTGAACCTGTGTTAATAATGAGAGTCGTCCGGCACCATACAGAACGGGAACCGAGAACTTAAACCTCAACACCGATAATGCCATGAACACCTGACCTGCTGGATATCATTCTGTCCCTTCCTCTTTATCGCTCACTATTTGTCTGAGCTCTTTAGCTCCCACTCGCTCTCCCTTTTTTAAATCATCTATCACTCTCTTACTCTCTCTCTCCCCCTCATGTCTCTGGTCTCTCTCAATCTCTCTCTCTCTATTTGCAGTGTTGACCCTTCTTTTTCAAGACCTCTGCAATCCGCCCTGACATGCTGTAATTTAACTTCTGGGCCAGGGGAGTTTCCAGGCCATGGACCCTAAATATCGATGTTTTGTCCCCCAGGCCACTTAGTTATCACTTTCGCCTTATGGCAAGGTGCTCCACCATGCTGGAAAAGGCATTGTTCATCACCAAACTGTTCCTGGATGGTTGAACAATGCCTTTAAACAATGAACAATGCATTTTCCAGCATGATGGAGCACCTTACCATAAGGTAAAAGTGATAACTAAGTGGCCTGGGAAACAAAACATCGATATTTTGGGTCCATGGCCTAGAAACTCCCCAGACCTTAAGACCTTTGAGAAATTGTGGTCAATCCTCAAGAGGCAGGGAGAGAAACAAAAACACACAAATTCTGATGAAATCCAAGCATTGATTATGCAAGAATGGGCTCCCATCAGTCAGGATGTGGCCCAAAAGTTAAATGACAGCATGCCAGGGAGGTTTGCAGAGGTCTTGAAAAAGAAGGGTCAACACTGCAAATATTGACTCTTTGCATCCACTTCATGTTATTGTCAATAAAAGCCTTTGACACTTATTAAATGCCTGTAATTATATCTAAAGACACTGAAGCAGCAAACGTATTTATATTGTATATATAAATGTACTTATTGTATATTTGTGTCATTCTCAAAACTTTTGGCCACGACTGTACAAGTCCAGAGTCCTGAGATAACTTAAGAGTGAATTTTCACCTATCAAGGGTATTAGTCTCTCTCCATTTTGATCTCTCTTTCCCTTTTCATCCCCCTCTCCATCTCTCTCTCCGAAAGTCTCCGTGTCAGTGTGTTGCCCACCCCTCCATCCTGATCTCTCTTTCTCCCCATCTGTCAATGCATTGCCCATACCTCCCAAACCACTTCTCTCCCTTCTCCTCCCTCTCCCCCCTCTTTCTCTGGGTATGACTGGTGTGAGAGCATACCCTCAGGGTACCCCACCCTCGCTCTCTGACTCACCGTGCTCCTCCGCTCCCTGGCCTCACCGTGCAGCGCCAGTGAAGAGGTGGCTTTGGCTGGTACTGCGGGGTGAGGGCACAGATGGTCCTTTATGATGCAAAAGGGGACGGGTATTTATAAGCCGCCGGAGCACCAGAGTGGAGGCTGTCACTGTCTCAACCAAATGAGAGGAAAGCTGCACAGGCGCGGTGGAGTGTACGGCGCACTAACACACACACACACACACCACACACACAAACTGGAGTGTACGATACAAACACACACACACACAAACTCACCGGATTGTACGCCACAATCACAAAAACACACACACACACACACACACACACACACACAAGCTGGAGTGTACGGCACAAACACATCATGAATGGAATTAGCCTGGGAAACCTACAGGAACCAAAGCAACACAGCCCATCTGCTGAGACTGATTTCCTTTAAGCACATCTATGCAGTATGGGCAATAGGCAACTCCAATCTGTGCAGTATGGGCAATAGGCAACTCAAATCTGTGCAGTATGGGCAATAGGCAACTCCACACCCGCCCCCCGCCCGTCCGCCCGCCCTGCTCTCTCACCCGCTATCTCTCAAAACATTACTGGAGTGTAAAAACATCATCTCTCTCTCTGGATTGAAACATTTCTGGCGGGTAAACCACATTTGACATTCCCGCTGCGAAACCAGGGGTGCATTTGATTTATATTTCTCTTTGAGTAAGGTGTGTGTGTGTGTATGTGTGTGTGTGCGTGCGTTCTTACATTTCACAGCAGGGAGGGGAAATGATAGCGGATGGGGTTGGGGGGGTGGCTCAACGCTTTGCATCCTAACAACCCACCAACTTTCCCATACACACACACACACACACACACAAGCTGTCAGTCCTGTAAAACCCACAAGCCCTTAACCCAACCCCCACCTGTGTGTCAGTACAGTATATTACCGTAATGTCTCTAAAAGGAAGGAAATGACCTGTGTGTCAGTACAGTATATTACCGTAATGTCTCTAAAAGGAAGGAAATCACTGCACCACAACAGACTGGCCACTTTCTGGAGGGGTGGATGTGAATGTAAACTGATTTTAGATGTTATGGCCAAAGGCACAATCCAACTGACTGAGCTGCCTAAACGTCTCCTTGACGACCACCTTGCATCTCCCTGGTATCCCCCTCCGTCTTCCTGATGACCTTCTGACCTCAACCTAACGACCTTTCGTCGCTCTTATTACCAGCTCCCATATCTCTGTTATCTCTACGGTTACCTGTGACCCAACAGCACCTGACTGACTGAGCCGTCTGAACGTCTCCATGACGACCTCTCTGCATCGGTCTGGCATCCGCCTGCATCGGCCTGATGACCTACTGACCTCCCGTGTTGCATCTTCCTGATGACCTCATTGTGAAATTCTGCAGACATCTTCTCATCTCCCTGACAACCCCTCGTCTCCCTAATGACCTCCTCATATCTGTTCAACCTCCTTGTGTGTCTTTGGCAATGTCCCCTCGTCTCCTTGGTGATCTGCTCCCGTCTCCCCCTCAACCTCCTCACGTCTCGCTATGCCTCTCTCCAGATCGCTGGTCATTCATGAGAAACAGTCTCTCCCTTCCCTTCCCATCCCATTCGACCACAGAGCATTATCATGCAGCAGCTGCAACTCAAGGCATGGGTTACAGATAAAAGGCCTTTTTAAAGGAGACAGTGTGAGCAAGCATGATAAATGGTGTGTCTGTGTGTGTGTATCGAAAGAGTGAGCGAGTGTGTGTGTACTGAATCGGTGTGTGTGTGTGTGTGTGTGTGTGTGTGTTTGAACTGAGGCGGTGTGCAAGTGTGTGTGTGTGTGTGTGTGTGTGTGTGTATGCATAAATGGTGTGTGTGTGTATCGAAAGAGTGAGCGAGTATGTGTGAACTGAGTCGGTGTGTGTGTGTGTGTGTGTGTGTGTGTGTGTGTGTGTTTGAACTGAGGCGGTGTGCAAGTGTGTGTGTGTGTTTGAACTAAGGCGGTGTGCGAGTGTGTGTGTGTGTGCGAGTGTGTGTGTGTGTGCGAGTGTGTGTGCATGCATGTGTGTTTGAGCTACAGTCTGATTGACACGGAAGAGTGCTTGCATGTGTGCATGTCTAAAAGCCTGAGAGCCAGAGGAAAGGAGACGCAGCACGTGAATGAAGAACCGTCCCAGTGCTTCCGCTTCCAGACGGACCCTTCAGAGGCAGTCACTGTCACCGGCTGCACCGGCACCACATCACTAAACCCACGTCACTGTCACCGGCACCACACCACCAGACCCACCATTTAAAACCCACTACGCAGCTCTCTCAAGGCTGTTCTTTTTTTATTAGACAAAACATTGTCAATTTGGGGTTGGAAACTTGACAGGATACTGTATTATAAATAAGAGGATAAGTAACTTTACATTTTCATACATCATAGATCTACATCTATATACCAAACACACCCCCCCAAAAAAAAAAAGGAAAAATACTAAATCTGTAAAACTGCGTGAAATAGTAAGGGTATGAGGGTAGATACAGTAAGGGTATGAGGGTAGGAGTAGAGGCAGACAGAACTGACAGTCTTACCGGGCTGCGCAGAGACACTTGATAGATGGTCCCGTCACTTCCTCCACAGAACAGGAAGTACTCGCAGGGGTCGAGGGTCACCGACATGATGCTCACATCAAAGAGCACAGACAGCAGCATCTCACCGGAGGAGACCTCCCATAACTATGGGAACGAGAGAGAGAAGGAGTAATGAGAACGAAAGATGAGAAAGAGCACAGACAGCAGCATCTCACCGGAGGAGACCTCCCATAACTATGGAGGAGAGAGAAGGAGAGATGAGAACGAGCACAGACAGAAGCATCTCACAT
This sequence comes from Sprattus sprattus, assembly GCF_963457725.1. Lineage (NCBI taxonomy): Eukaryota > Metazoa > Chordata > Actinopteri > Clupeiformes > Clupeidae > Sprattus > Sprattus sprattus. The sequence continues at coordinate 35,052,953 of NC_137921.1, read as the reverse complement.
GAGGAGACCTCCCATAACTATGGAGGAGAGAGAAGGAGAGATGAGAACGAGCACAGACAGAAGCATCTCACATGAGGAGACCTCCCATAACTATGGAGGAGAGAGAAGGAGAGATGAGAAAGAGAGATGAGAACAGGCACAGACAGAAGCATCTCACATGAGGAGACCTCCCATAACTATGGAGGAGAGAGGAGGAGAGATGAGAACGAGCACAGACAGAAGCATCTCACATGCGGAGACCTCCCATAACTATGGAGGAGAGATGAGAACGAGCACAGACAGAAGCATCTCACATGCGGAGACCTCCCATAACTATGGAGGAGAGAGAAGGAGAGATGAGAACGAGCACAGACAGAAGCATCTCACATGAGGAGACCTCCCATAACTATGGAGGAGAGAGAAGGAGAGATGAGAAAGAGATGAGAACGGGCACAGACAGAAGCATCTCACATGAGGAGACCTCCCACAACAATGGAGGAGAGAGAGAAGGAGAGATGAGGAAGAGAAAGATGAGAATTAAAGCGAGAGAGAGTAAAACACAAACACATCAGCTACAGTGGGAAGCTCTCCTGGTATGTAGTGTGTATGTCTCTATGCACTGTGTGTGTGTGTGCCAGTGAGCACATCTGTGTATGTCAGTGAGCATGTGTGTTTGCGCATGTGTCAGTGAGTGTGTGTCTGTGTATCTTTTCTACATCTCAGCTGCAGCTCTATTTTAGGATGGAATTATTCAGAGGGCTGTGACACCCTCTCTGACATAACACCCCAAGAAACCTCTCTGCTACAGGCCGGTCCTATGTTCAGGGGTGTGTGTGTGTGCGTGTGTGTGTGTGTGTGTGTGTGTGTGTGTCTGTCTGTGTGAGTGTGTGTTTGTGGGTGTCTCCCTCACTTCCGCGTTGGAACTACACCACTGGAACAGAGAGCCGAGGCTTTTCATCTTAACAGGATGCTCGACTAGAACCCAGGGGTGGCTTTCTGAAGACACACTCATTAATTTGTCACTTGTGTGTGTGAGCCATATCAGTCCTTATGAGCATCATTCTTTCTCTCATTGCGCTGTGTCATATTATTCCATAACGAAAGTTGTTTATAAACTTGCCAACACACACACACACACACACACACACACACACACACACACACACACACACACACACACACGTTCTCCATTTCACTTTGAAGGTCTTAATTTGAATGATGAAAATAAGGCTCCGTACATTCCACCTAGCGAACATCATAACTCTCCATAGGAAAGACTAATGAACACCATAACTCTCCTGCTCAGAACTAATTACCTTCACACATCCCATAGTTATTAACAACCCCTCGTTACTCGCACATGCACCTCAGTTCCCACAGGTCAACAAGGGCATGGAGGCCGTCGCACGCACTCACCTCTTGGAACCCTTTAGGAGGTGTGACCTGTAGTCTCTCTCCTTTGCTGTCAAGGGGTGTGACTGATGACCAATCAGGCGTGAGTCAAACGGACCGTGAAATAATGGTGGCCGGGGGCCAGACCAGTGCGTGCTAGAGCACAGAAACGCAGAAGTGGTCAGATATGGAAATGGGTCACGCTCTACTGGCTTTATAGGTGCACCCTATACCTTAGAACCTTCTGGAAGACTTTATCAACTGCTCACATCCTTCCAAAGACACTCTGGGGGGATCAGTTCGTGTTCGGAGGACTTTATAGACGTGATATAGAGAAACTTCCAGAACTCCTGTATCCTTCAGAAGTTACCTCACATTTGGTTTTGATACGCGTACAACGAGCAACGTGTGTAGTTTGCTTAACACAGTTCTGTCACAGTTCCAAGTGCACTGCTTTTATTCCCATGTCTGACATAAGTATTAACTCTCAGTGTCCCTCTACTGCTGAGCAACCACACCTCACATCTCCACTTCTTTACTGTCTTTTTTTATGCCACGGTTTCAATGTATTTCAATTATTTCAGTTGTTCATTGTAATTCAATGTATTTTTTGGTAAATTGCAAATTAGCCTAGCAAGGCCGTGGTTGTGGTGGGCAATAGCTCCATGCTGCTCCCGCTGCAGTCTGTGAGTGGTGCTGTGAGGAAGAGCTGTGAGGAGGAGCTGTGAGAGTGAATATCACGTGTGTGTGTGTGTGTGTGTGTGTGTGTGTGTGTGTGTGTGTGTGTGTGTGTGTGTGGCGGCGGAGTAGCTGTTGAGAGTGAGTAACATTGCTGACTCCTAAAGCAGTGCACAGCCCTCCTCTGGACCAACCCGACGTCAACGCCTCTCTGCTCCTAACAATCACACAGACATCAAGACAGCCCATCAATCCCTCACCTGTCAACGCTTACCACACACACACACAAACACACACAGTCTCTTGCACACATACGCACACACACAAACACACACACACACACACACACACACACACACACACACACACACACACAGTCTCTTGCATATAAACACGCACACACACACACACACACACACACACACACACACACACAGTCACTTGCAAACATACGTGCACACACACGCGACTCACAGACACCATCTTAAAACAACACACCTCTCATCCGACCTCTGCAAATAGAATCACACAGACACACACACACACACACACACACACACACACACACACACACACACACACACACACACACACAACACACACCAGAAAAAAGCCCCTGAGAGCTTGTAGTCATGACCTCCCTCTATCCTTCATCCAGATTTGCACACACACACACACACACCCCTTCTTCTTCACCTGGACTATCACTCCCTGTCAGTGGCAGCTGCATCCATCAGCCCACACTGACAGCCTGTTACCCACGACAACGAATGATAGTGAATGCCAGGGCAGCGTCCCTTAAGTAATTCTGGGTAAGGAGAAGACAGACATGGAGGGAGGGAGAGAGACAGAGAGAGCAGAGACTGAGAGAAAGGGACAAAAGCAGAGAGATGATGAATAATGGCACAATCAGCGTTGGATCTGGCCCAGGTCCCCACACACACACACACACACACACACACACACACACACACACACACACACACACACACACACACACACACACACACACACACCTTTGTGACAGTAACGGATCATCTTAAGCTAGGCAGAGTTAACTGGTAATGTCAAACCAGAGACTCACATGGACAGATCAAAATGTCAAAACAGGCCCTTAACACAACATGTCACCCTGAGCTAAGAACACTGTTAAGACCAGCGCCTCACAAGTCCCCAGATCAGGTCAGGACCGGCTTTCTTTTACTTTCACTTCCTCAGGGCAAATGTCTTTGCTGTACCAGAACAATATGGTCAGTTTACACACATTGACAATACACAATCCAAGCCGGTGTACACATACAGGCTTAAAATGCAAATGTAAAAATAAACATTAAGGGGGAGCAGTGGCCCAAGCGGCAGCATCCCCAACCACCAATGGGTCTAAACGACCGCGGCGACCCAGGTTAGAATCTGACCGCTGGTCATTTCCTGAACCCAAGCTCTCTCCAGCTCATGTCCTGTCTGTCTTCACTGCCCTGTCCGATTAAAAGGCAAAAAGCCCAAAAATAAATCTTTAAACTAAATAAATAATAAAAATAAGAATAAACAAAAAAACATGCAACTCTTTGTTCTAATGAAAACATATAAAACAATTCTGAGGTCAGAGAGGGCCGCTGTCAAGCTTAAAAGGCACCGGGTGCCTAAAAGAGCCCGGGTGACATAATGTTGACTTACGAACGCCTCTTGAGTGACAGTTACTATGCCAACGTTAGCATTACGTAGCCCGGTCACCACGTAGCCCGGCCACTTTTTAGCTATCAGACTCAAGAGTCGTTCGAAAGCCATCAGCTACTTTTTAGTCGCTTAATATTGTGCCTAAACGGACACTACGCACCTGGACACTTTTTAGCTATCAGTCAGAGAGTCTCAAGAGTTGTTTGAAAGCCATCAGGTACTCTTTAGCCGCTTAATATTGGCTGCCGGTCTTTTGTAAGTAAGCACACATCAACAGGTTTCGCCGCTAGCATCAATATTGCTAAAAGCAATTGCTCCTTTTGTGCGTCAATATTAAGCGACTAAAACGTAGCTGATGGCTTTCAAACAACTCTTGAGACTCTCTGACTGAAAGCCAAAAAGTGTCAGGGTACATAGTGTCCGTTTAGGCACAATATTAAGAGACTAAAAAGTTTTAGCTTCACCTGCCTGCTGGTATCCTGTAAGTGAGCAATGTCTGTAGCATGTCAAAGCTAGCAATCCCCCGTTGTTCTTTAGTAAAATGATGTGCAAACAATGCCCTGTTTTGTTCAAATGTAATTGTGGGTGCCGTCAGATATGTCTTAAAATCACAACACATTAAGGACTTTCTTAATTTAAGCACAACAACAGATGATTAGCTAACTAGATAGCTCGTAGCACTAGCACGAGCTAGCTGATGAAATGTGCTTACTTTAAAACTATAATAAACTAGCGAATCAACAACTTTCCTACCAAAGTCAAACATCAAGCACATGGTTGTTTTGGTTGGTTTATTGCAGGTCAAATACAAGCAAGCTGGTCTCAGGTAGCAAAGTACAATGCGAGATGCTCTGAAGTAAATCACGTTCTGAGGAATTTAATTCAGCGCCAGGCAGTAGAATCCAAAAAGTGCCCGGGTGACGTATTGGCGTTGGCATAGCAACCGTCACTCGTTCGAAAGTCAACATTACATCACCCGGGCTCTTTTAGGCACTCGGTGCCTTTTAAGCTTGACACCTCCACTCTTGTGAAGTGAAGCCCTATTTGTATCCATTATTACCTTTTCACAAATGATCTGCAGCTGAAAGTACCTCTGGTTAAACTCCTAAGATCCCAGATCACAACCTGTGAAAGACATTGGGGGCATGCTGGGAGCACGCTCAGAAATGTTTCTGCAAGTGCATTAATAATATCATGAATCAATTCGTCTGACATCTACAGCGGCACAAAAGCTTCAGTCGTCTAAAGCCGGGAATGAGGGTTGAGTGGGAAGACAAGTAAGAGGAAATAAACACATCAGTGCGCCGGAGATCAGGTGGGAGGACTGCGTCTGCCACAGCACAGATAAGATCCCACTTCAGAGATACAACAACAAAGAGAAAGAAAAAGGAAAATGAGATGCATGAGTGTGTGTGTGTGTGTGTGTGTGTGTGTGTGTGTGTGAGAGAGAGCTAGAGAGAGTATGTGTACGTGTGAGCGAGAGACCATTTGAAAACCATTCAAAGAGAGAGAGAGAGAAAAAAACACGTGTATAGAGGTCTATCAGTGGAGAGAGCTAGAGGTCTATCAGTGGAGAACGATCAGTAAAGAGAGCTAGAGGTCTATCAGTGAAGAGAGCTAGCGGTCTATCAGTAAAGAGAGCTAGAGGTCTATCAGTGGAGAGAGGTAGAGGTCTATCAGTGGAGAGAGCTAGAGGTCTATCAGTGGAGAGAGCTAGCGGTTCAACAACCAGTGGAGAGAGCTTGAGGTCTATCAGTGGAGATAACTAGAGGTCTATCAGTGGACAGAGATAGATTGCAGGAAAGATCCGTGATGTTTCATAAAGCTTTGCTGCTGAAACGTGTGCGTTTAGTCATCGTATTGAACGCTGAATACAAAATGTTCGAATGAGTAGTGTTCCCGCACAGCGGATTTGAAAGATGGTGGTGCCTCTTTCAATTTGCTTCTCTCTGTCTAGCTAGTGTTCACCATCTTCCAGTTGGAGCTGAGATCATTTAGTATTTAGTTTTCCCCCTCTGTTGCAGCTCCTATCCACAGACAGAGCGCTGGTAGGTTCCAGGGAAATTCTTACAGGCTAAAGAGATGTTCCTGGGATCTGAATGTACAACGTGCGTGCAATCTGCAGCACCATAAGCGAGCTTTGGAGATTAAAGGAAAATTACATATTGTAAAACATTCAGTTTGACATACCGTGTTCCGTTGCATGAGTTCAACGGGTAATTTGAATCTGGCCATAAATGAGTTAAAAGACAAAAGCCGGGAAGTGTTTGAATGCTCGAATGATGTTCCATGAACCAATTGCTCTGCATGATAACGAGGTATGGGAACCACTAAACACTCAATAAACTGACTACTGGGAGAAGAAAAGAAAAAAGTTCACTGAAACACTCCATACACAAATCTGCAAAAGTATACTGATTACTGAAAGTGCACAGATTAAACCCCGAAAACTCAACAAGAGCAGCATTTGGTCAGTTCCCACTATTAATGACATTAAAAAAAATAAAAAATAAAAAGGCTATCAATTTTTACCAGCATTTAAAGTCCAGTGACACAATTTTAAGCTTTGTGTTGCCAAGAGCAGAAGATTCAAGAGTTCCCTCAGCCAGCAGTTCCAAAAGAGTTCCAAAGCTCAGCTCTGCCATGGGTGAAGAAGACTCTCAGGAGAGTCCTCAGACAATCCGCCCAAAGCTAATCATGAAATTGTTATTCATTATTGTTATTATTATTGTATAATTATAAAACAGCAAACAGCTAATTATATTGGATGAATGCCACCAAACTCCAAAAGCACATCACAAACTTGCCTGACTTTTGAAAGAGAATACAAAATGGCAGAATCTACTATAAAAGATAGGAAGACAGGTCACCTGGCACAGACTCAGTGACCACACACTGGCCATTGAAAAAGGTCCCCACAGACACACAAGCTACCAATAGAAGAGTGGATACTCTACTTCTAGCACACAGTCAAACAAGCTACTAGAGGGAAGAATGGCTCCTCTACCTCTAGCACACAGAGAGCTTGCTATCATTTAAGGCACATCCACTAGACGAAGAAAAGAAAGAAAGTGATTAAAGCCAACTATTGTCCTTTGTTGTTAATGTATTCATATTCACACAATGCTGTTGGAACAACTAGTTACCTTAGAAAAACTACAGCACGAGGGAGATAAACTGGATGTATTTAAACCCAATCAAACTGAAGAAAATTCACAAAGGTAATAAAACTGCCTGCATTTCTATGGCTATACCAATCTAGTAGGAAACTGGAATGCTACATGATGTTAAACAGAGAAAACCTATTAGCAGACTATCTTGTCAAACTGAAAGCAAGCCCATAGAATACCTCCAACAGAATACCTCCAACAGAATACCGCTTGGGAGATCACAAATTACAGACAGAAACAGGGAACCACAAAGGATCCTGGGATGAGAGACACCAGTGCCTTTGTCACCACTGCGACCTTAAGGAGGCTTCCAAATATCTTCCACTATGAAAACACTGCACAAATTCCTCTTAGGAGAAGAGAACCCGAAATTAGAGCTCACAGCACAGTTAGTGCAAATGTGTTACAGAAAAAGAGAGAGGACACATAATTAAAAATGGACAAGGTGCAAATAACTTCCTCTCCTTCTCATCTTAGTCTCAACTAATAAGCGGTTCCTTCACTTCTTATTTATCCTTATTTTTCTCACCCTCATTATTTAATGGTTTTTTATATGTGTATAATATAATACGATATAATATAAATAATATAATAATAACATATGTATACAGCCGCGGAAAAAATTAAGAGACCACTTCAAAATTATCAGTTTCTCTGGTTTTACTATTTATTGGTATGTGTTAAAGTAAAATGTACATTTTAGTTTTATTCTATAACCTACTGGCAACATTCCTACCAAATTTCAAATAAAAATATTGTCATTTAGATCATTTATTTGCAGAAAAATGACAATTGGTCAAAATAGCAAAAAAGATGCAGTGTCTTCAGATCTCGAATAATGCAAAGAAAACAAGCTCATATTCATTTTTAAACTACACAATACTAATGCTTTAACTTAGGAAGAGTTCAGAAATCAATATTTGGTGGAATAACCTTGATTTAAAATCACAACTTTCATGTGTCTTGGCATGCTCTCCACCAGTCTTTCACATTGCCGTTGGGTGACTTTATGCTACTCCTGGCGCAAGAATTCAAGCAGCTCGGCTGTTTTTCTTCCGGGACAACGTTGTACTTTGCCTGGCTGAGGTTTGTAAAAGACCATAAGGATTGAACCAAAGCCGACTGGAGGGTCTCCTAGTTCGTCTTCTCTGATGAGTCCAATTTCACAGTAGGTGCAAGACTCTGTGGCTTGTAGGCCTCTCCAGGTCTCCGTCTAACCATCAGACGACCATGTGTTGGGCAAAGCTGAAAATTGGACTCATCAGAGAAGACGAACTAAGAGACCCTCCAGTCCGCTTTGGTTCAATCCTTATGGTCTTTTACAAACCTCAGCCAGGCAAAGTACAACGTTGTCCCGGAAGAAAAACAGCCGAGCTGCTTGAATTCTTGCGCCAGGAGTAGCATAAAGTCACCCAACGGCAATGTGAAAGACTGGTGGAGAGCATGCCAAGACACATGAAAGTTGTGATTTTAAATCAAGGTTATTCCACCAAATATTGATTTCTGAACTCTTCCTAAGTTAAAGCATTAGTATTGTGTAGTTTAAAAATGAATATGAGCTTGTTTTCTTTGCATTATTCGAGATCTGAAGACACTGCATCTTTTTTGCTATTTTGACCAATTGTCATTTTTCTGCAAATAAATGATCTAAATGACAATATTTTTATTTGAAATTTGGTAGGAATGTTGCCAGTAGGTTATAGAATAAAACTAAAATGTACATTTTACTTTAACACATACCAATAAATAGTAAAACCAGAGAAACTGATAATTTTGAAGTGGTCTCTTAATTTTTTCCGCGGCTGTATATGATGATTATTAACAGCATCATGATTGCTGTGATTAATGAATCCATCTGTCCATCTTTTCCTGTCGGTACATGCTTTGACAACACAAAAACCCTTGTCCTGTCAATAAAGCCTTTCAAATTGAGAACTGGAATTGAAATTGAGAGAGAGGGTGATGGAGAGGTACTGAAAAAGAGAGTAAGAGAGACAGAGGGTGAGAGACTAAAAAAAGAGAGTGAGAGTGAGAAAGAAAAGGTGATGGAGAGAGACAAAGAAAGAGAGTGAGAGTGGTAGGGGGATGGGGATATGCTAAACAGATGTGAATCTGAAAAGGAGACAGCGAGGAAGGAATATGGAAGAAGAGAGTGCGTGTGTGTCTGTGTGTGTGTGAGTCTATGTGTGTGTGTCTGTGTGTGTGTCTGTGTGTTTGTGTCTGTGTGTGTTTGACTGTGTGTGTGTGTGTGTGTGTGTGTGTGTGTGTGTGTGTGAGTGTGTGTGTGTGTCTCTGTGTGTGTGTGTGTGTGTCTGTGTGTTTGTGTCTGTGTGTGTTTGACTGTGTGTGTGTGTGTGTGTGTGTGTGTGTGTGTGTGTGTGTGTGAGTGTGTGTGTGTCTCTGTGTGTGTGTGTGTGTGTGTGTGTGTCTGTGTGTGCGTGTATCTGTGTGTGTTTGTGTGTCTGTGTGTGTAAGCTGAGACAGATCAAGACAAATCATGAACAGAGAGCGGTGGAGAAGAGATAAAGGAGAAGATGCTATTTAAGAAAGAGGAGAGCAGAGGGTGAATAAGAGAGGACAAGAGGGAAGGAGACAAGGCAGAAAAGACTAATGATGGAATGGGGAGATCAGGAAAGAGCAGAGGAACAAGAGAGGTGGAGAGACAAGAGGAAGGAACACATTCAGAGCGAGAGAGAGAGAGAGAGAGAAGAAGAAGAAGAAGAAGAAGAGGAAACACACTCAGCGAGACAGAGAGAGAGAGAGGAAGAGAGAGAGAGGTGGAGAGACAAGAAGAGGAAACAGACTCAGTGAGAACGAGAGGAGAGAGCGCAAGAGGTAGAGAGACTAGAAGAGGAAAGAGAGACAAGGGGAGAGAGACGAGGAAAGAGAGACAAGGGGGAGAGAGACGAGGGAAGAGGAGGGGGAATCAGACACACATATTTTTCCTTCACATGGCTAATGCTTGAAGGGAAGAAACCAGAGTATATAGGAGAGGAGACCTCTTCAATAAGCAGCATGCAAAATTCATCAATGAGTGTTTAAAAGAAACAGGAACAGGTCTCACACACACCACCACTGACACACACAAGCATGGTGTATGTGTGGGATGGCACATCAGCACACACTTACACACAGACCAGTTCAGACATACATAAACACACACACACACACACACACCACACTCTTTATGACACAGGTCCTAGGAGGCCTCATCTCCAAACGCATCTAGGCTGGTCTGCAACTTGGAGCTGAGGTGCTGAAACCCACACAAGTCCAGTCTGCACAGTCAGGCTAGAAACAGAAACACACACACACACACACACACACACACACACACACACACACACACACACACACACACACACACACGGGATGGGAAGATTCATCGGTTCGCATCGATGCACCGGCATCAAAGCTCACGATGCCATGGCCCGGATCAAAAAAGTGTGCACCGGATACAATGTTGGATGAATCGCGATGCATCGTTTCTAACATTTTTGTCCAATAATTTACATTTAGATAGATTCTAAGCGCGCTATCATCTCCGATGCTGTCAATGGCCGATTCTCACACTTACACACAGACCAGTTCAGACATACATAAACACACACACACACACACACACACACACACACACACGAGAACACACACACACACACACACACGAACACACCACACTCTTTATGACACAGGTCCTAGGAGGCCTCATGAAGTCTATACTTTTTCTAAAATCTCTATCTGTCTGCAATACCGCTCTCGGCCTCTACGCAACTTTGCCGCTTTCACAGGCAAAGACAGTGCGGCAACCCTGGATAAAGGACTGTTAACGGTTTGTTTTTCGCCTGGAAGTCTCTAGAAATCTGGCACCTTATTGATCGAAATTAAAAAGAGTGAACTTGCCGTTCACAGACACCAGAATGAAGACGTTCACAGGATCGGCCATCCGGCAGTAATACAGTACATTCAGTTCACGTTCACCAAAATTATGAACAAGTCCATGCACTTTCTTTCAATGAACGTGTTCAGACTCAACACTGGCGCTTGATCCACGTTTCAAGGACCTGGCTTTCTTGGAAGACCACGGCACCAAAGACATGATATTCATTAAGATAATAGCAGAGGCGGTGATGATGGAGGAAGAGGTAAGAATATACTCCATATACTGTAGCTAAACTCTCTATTTGTTAATTTACCTGTCTTCCTTAAATTGGAAATGGAAATCTAGCAGCTAGTCTCCATTATACTGACTTTTGTCAGGCAAGTGACAGTGGCAAACTGAATGAGGGCCAGGCAGATGAAACAGTGGTTGACAGGAGCCCACACAAAGGGGAAAATAGAGGTTTGTTCTGATAGGAACTGTGCCAAAAGTTATAAAACAATGCTTTCAGCCTTGGCAAAGAGCTACCTGTCCATCCCAGCAACAAGTGAACCCTCTGAAAGAGTGTTCAGCACAGCTGGTGACATAGTTACAGCACAGCACAGTTTGCTTCATCCAGATGATCCACATGTTTAGGATGAAGCAAACTGTGTTGTGACTGCCAGGTATAGTTTAAAAAAAAATTCCATTCAAAGAACACTTACACACATACACACACATACATGTTATCTTTTGTTAGACACCTTGTTGATGATTTGTTGCATGACAAATAAATGAATCATTATGTACCATATTAAATTGCATAAAATTATATTCTTTTGCATCGCATCTCGTTGAATCGCATCGAATCGCATCGAATCGCACTGCATCGCAATAGGGGTGAATCGTATCGTATCACATTATAGCTGCTTTTATGTATCTTTAATGTATCGGATCGTTGTCAGTGCATCGAGATGTGTATCGCATCATCCTCAGTGATGAAGATGCACATCCCTAACACACAAACAAGTCCAGTCTGCACTGTCAGGGTGGGAAGCACACACACACACACACACACGTCCAGTCTGCACTGTCAGGGTGGGAAGCACACACACACACACACACACACACACACACACACGTCCAGTCTGCACTATCAGGGTGAGAAACACACACACACACACACACACGTCCAGTTTGCACTGTCAGGGTGAGAAACACACACACACACACACACACACACACACACACGTCCAGTCTGCACTATCAGGGTGAGAAACACACACACACACACACACACGTCCAGTTTGCACTGTCAGGGTGAGAAACACACACACACACACACACACACACACACACGTCCAGTCTGCACTGTCAGAAACCACGTTAACAATGTAGCAGCATCACAGCACTATTACAGCTAAGCACAGGGATTAAGCCCCTGACACAGGTAAGGGAGGGGGGGGGGAGAGAGAGAGAGAGAGAGAGAGAGAGAGAGGAACAACAGAGCGAGAGAGAGAGACAGAGAGAGAGAGAGGGGGAGAGAGAGAGAGCGAGACAGAGAGACAGAGATACAGAGCGAGAGAGACAGACAGAGAGAGAGACAGAGACAGAGAGACAGACAGAGAGAGAGACAGGTTGTGAGATGCCCAGACGAGCGCTGGCCACCAGGGTGGATGCAGGACGCTGCAGCAGCAACAGAAGCACAACACACACTGATGTGCCAACGCCACTCAGGATTTAACACACTCACAGTGCTGACCGTCCATCTCTCTCTCTCTCTCTCTCTCAGAGTTTCTCACACTCACACACAGACACACACACACACACACAATCAGGGTTGCTGTGAGAGCTGCACCGATGTGCTGTACTGAGTGAGCACGCACAAGCGTTAGTTGATTACAGCTAATTAAACCTGAATACTGGGCTTTGTGATTAGATTCTGTCTGAATCATTTCAGAGATATGATAGAATTATACACTGACACTAATGCACATGTCAATGTCAATATATTACTGTGATTACCTGCAGTGAAATACTGAGGAAATCTTTTACCAACCCCCCTCCCACTAATGTCATATTGCTTAATTATAAACCAGACACTAACGAACATGTCAATTTTAATACATTACTCCACGTCAATGACACCACATGGACAGGCTTTACCTCTAGCATATATTTCTGTATGCATCATACCTATAGCATATATTTCTGTATGCATCATACCTATAGCATATATTTCTGAATGCATCGTACCTATAGCATATATTTCTGTATGCATCATACCTATAGCATATATTTCTGTATGCATCATACCCATTGGAGCGCTTCAGTAGCACTACAGTAATCATCTATAGAAGGTAACTACGGAAACCGCGAGGGTTCTATGAAGCGCTTGGAGCTGGTGAGTCGAAGGCTTGGACGTGCAGGACTCAGCTGTCACCACGGCAGCATGGCTGGCTGGCGTCCAAAGCAATCGCAGGTGGACTTCCAGACTCATTCATCTGACTCACACACACACACACACACACACACTTCCCTCCACTGCATCAGAGCTGTCGAAGCACGGAGGGGATTCGGGGGGTGGGGTGGGGGGGGTGGATGGTGCAGGCAGGGAACAGGGAGAGGAATCGATGGCAAAGCTCTGAGCAGAATGAGGGGTGTAAGTGAAGGAGAAGCAGGGAAGGGGAGCGTGCTGCAACCCCTCAGAAATGTTTAAATGCGGAAGGTCGGTCACTCAGTCGGTCGTTCACTCAGTCGGTCGGTGGGTCACTCAGTCGGTCGGTCGGGTCTTAGTGTAGCCCTGAGTCCCCTGTGCCAGGCCATGCTTCACAGCTGACCTGGAAACAGACATACCTTAAAGGCTCACAGCTGACATGGAAACAGACACACCTTAAAAGCTCACAGCTGACATGGAAACAGACACACATCACCTCAAACCCTCACAGCTTTACCCCCTCCCACATAAACCTGCATCTCAGGCCATGCTTCACAGCCCGACAGGCTCACACCATCCCCCCCCCCCCCCCCCCCCGTCCTGAACGCCAACCTTCCTCTCAAACCCACAGTATAGCAGCCACTGGAACCAGTCAGGACCAGAGCTTGGTACGCAGGACTGAGGACCCTCTGAGGAAGAGTCTGGTGAGATATGATGTCTGCTGAAAGAGTTTAATTAAGGTGGGGGCTGGCCCCAGATCAGCAGCACGGAGAGTGAAGAGTGTTTGTCGTTCACAAGCGGGAGAAGAGAGGGATGAGCGGAGCCTCTGGTGTCCTGTTAGGTCTGAAGATGGGGAGGGAGGAGAAGGAGGAGGAGGAGGAGGGCTGGTTGGGTTTTGGAATAGAGGACCGCAGGCCCATTTCATTCAGTTAGATAATGAAATGATGTTCCGTCTTCTGGGAAGCCAACCAGGGGAGGGTGGGAGAGTACAAACGTGTGAGAGAGAGAGACAGAGAGAAAAAAAGGAGAATGATGCAGAGAGAGAAAAACAGGTAGAGAGGGATGACAGAAAAGGGAATTAGGACATAGGAGAGAGAGAGTGAGAGACAAAGAGAGAGCGAGAGAGAGATAGAATGAAAGACAAAGAGAGAGATATCACTAGAGATGGATGTAGAGATAGCAGGGAGGGAAAGGGAGAAAAAAGATAGAGGAGGGGTGCCAAGATAGATAAGTGGAACACTATACAGGAAGAGTGATGGACAGAAAGAGAGTAAGGAGGAAAGAGAGCGAAGAGAATTATGGTGGAGATAATACTGTTGGACAGCTGTGGTGGAGCTGATGCTGAGGATAGGAGAGGTCACAGGGTGGAGCTGGTGCTGTTAGGATAGGAGAGGTCACAGGGTGGAGCTGGTGCTGTTAGGATAGGAGAGGTCACAGGGTGGAGCTGGTGCTGTTAGGATAGGAGAGGTCACAGGGTGGAGCTGGTGCTGTTAGGATAGGAGAGGTCACAGGGTGGAGCTGGTGCTGTAAGGATAGGAGAGGTCACAGGGTGGAGCTGATGCTGTTAGGATAGGAGAGGTCACAGGGTGGAGCTGGTGCTGTTAGGATAGGAGAGGTCACAGGGTGGAGCTGGTGCTGTTAGGATAGGAGAGGTCACAGGGTGGAGCTGGTGCTGTTAGGATAGGAGAGGTCACAGGGTGGAGCTGGTGCAGTTAGGATAGGAGAGGTCACAGGGTGGAGGTCAAAGGGTGGAGCTGTTAGGATAGAGGAGGTCAAAGTGTGGCTGTCTGGCAGGAGTCTAGTGTTGCCCACAGGAGTCTAGTGTTGCCCACAGGAGTCTAGTGTTGCCCACAGGGCAGAGGTGTCGGTCAGGGGTCTGCTCAGCGTTCTTGACCTAACCTACTTGCTGTTGTGCTTTCTGCAGTTTAACTATTTAGACTGTTCACTCATGGCCGTATGGCCAATAAACCCATGGTGTGAACTGTTCTACCCAGAGCCTGACTCTACGCAGTTGCTCAGGAGCACCCCCACTGCCTACCTGCACGCTCCGCTCCACTACTCCCCTACTCCCCGAGGCCAATGCCTTGTGTTCACTCTCAATATTAAAAACGAAAGCAATGTTAACACTCCAGCCTTTCCCTTTGCGCTCTACATTGTGATATTTTAATGGACAAACATGTTTTGAGATGGAGCGAGCGGTGTAAGATACATTCAAGTTTTGCACTGTAGGCTAGCATGTTGCGTCCTCCACAAAGTTTTCTATCCTGTTCAATTCCCTCTTGTCTCGTCATGTCTCTGTCACTGTGCATTGTGTGTCCCTCTTTGTACATACAGTGCATTGACGTTTATGCCCAGCTAGCACAAGTGGAACCTAAAGTTCACAATGTACATATTTGCACTAATCCAAATAGACATCCAAGTTACTAAGTCAATTAGCCAGCTAGCTTTATATTGCCAGCTTGCTTGAACATCAATCTGTATGCTACAGTACTGGGTAATAACTGGTGCAATCTTATAGAAAATAGAGATAGAGAAAAGTGAACAACTCCGCACATTTACCATTTTCTTTTTTTTTGCAATTAAAAGTTTTTTTATTTCACATTTACCATTTTCAACCTCCACCAGTTTGCCAGTCTGAGGTCATGTCTCTGTCCATTGTGTGTCTCCCTTCTGTACACAGTGCATTGAAGTTTATGCCCAGCTAGCACAAGTGGAAACTGGAGTTCACAATGTACAGAAGTGTCCTAGTTAATAGTCAATTAGCCAGCAAGCTTTATATTGCTAGCTTGCTTGAACATCAATCTGTATGCTTCAGTACTGGATATTAACTGGTGCAATCTTATAGAAAATAGAGAAGAGTGAACAACTCTGCACATTTACCATTTTCAACCTCTATCAGTTTATGTTCATTTTGTTTTATTAGATTTCTTGAGAACCTGTGTGATGTCCATGCCTGTTCACCTGCTTACATGCTGCAGTGCCTGTTATTGAGTCCCCCGCTTGGGAGCCGTGGTTGCATTGCCACCGAGGAATGACGGGGGAGACAGACATGAACGGAGTATTTTTTTATTCAAATGTTTTAAACTGCATAATGTCAAGTGAATAAACCATCAGATAGAGGGGAGTTTACGCTGTTTTGTAATTTAAAAGGTGAATAAAAGGCCTTCACGTGCGTTTACTCTCCACTAATAACCCTGGTTGTCATGGCACAGCACAAGAGCGTAAGGATTAGTGGGTAGGCCTTTGTTTTGATTAATTTAAGGTACGAGCGGAGGAGGGGGGTTTAGTGCCTGCCGTCGCACATCCCTAGACAACGCAGTTTAGCTGCGAGTCACGTCCTCTTCATTTGGTTGGTAACAGTATCCACTGATGCAGAAGAGAGGGAGGTGAACCGCTCACATGCTGCACAGACCCTCAGAATGAGAACAGGATTCCCACCACCACCTTAACACCCCCAGGGAAACAACCTGATCAATGATGACAAAAATGATTCTGCAGGCATCAACAACACTCAGCCCCTTCGATAGATTGCATTTTCTGAACACTGTGGGTTGTCTTTAAAACATAGAAACTGTGACCTCTATAACAGCTCCAAACCCAGAGTTAACTGTCAAAGTCAGAAAAAGATACATAACTATTGGAAAGAACAAAGTAGCAGCTAACAAGGTGGAAAAACTGCATTATGAATTTGTTGCATTCATTTTGCTATAGTTTAATCACGTTACATTAAATCGTATTTACATTCATTCATTCATTCATTCATTTATTCATTTGACAGAGACTTAAATTCTGTTTGTTTGACTTACAGTCCAGCAGTACATCTACAGAAGGATGGGTGCTCCCTACGACCTTGGTGTCAGGCCTATGACCTTGGTGATGTTAGCCCCCTGCTCTACCAGTAGACCCACAGGATCAATGCTGACTGCAGTTACACTACTAGTACCCTGATTTGCAGACACCTATGTTGTTAGGCCTATAGTTTGTTATGAAACAACATGTCATTGCAACACACACACACACACACACACACACACACACGATGCGGGACCAAAGCATCAGTCAAGCTCTCCGTGGATGTTACCTACCTGGCGGTCAGTTCGCACCCCCGTGTAAAATCTGTCCCCTGAACCAATGGGAGAAGCCCCTGTGGGCCGGTTCTGCCCGGGTCAAACACACAGCTAGGGGAGGCAGAACCAGAGAATTGTGGGTAACAGCACAGTGGAATCTGTTTGACATTGAGTGTGTGTGTGTGTGTGTGTGTGTGTGGGGGGGGGGGGGGGGGGGGGGGGGGGTCAGGAAGTGCAGGTTTTGAGACAAGGCCATCTGCTTCTTTCCCCTAGTCCCTTTAGACTGCATTTACTTTAACACACACACACACACACACACACACACACAGATGATCCCTAAACACGAGCGGCCGACACACAGGAGTTTACAGTCATCTAACTTCACGCTCAGTGCCGGTGACATTGTGTTGACAGGATTTAGTTTGAAGTAATCAAGCCTGGTAAATAATGATGGGGGAGATGAGGAGGTAGGCATGACTGATCCAAGGGGTGTGTGTGTGTGTGTGTGTGTGTGTGCGTGCGTGCGTGTGTGCGTGTGTGCGTTTGTGTGCGTGTGTGTGTGTGTGTGTGTTGGCTCTCCTTAGAACACCCTCACACACAGTTTGGATAAGAGTGTATGTTCACTGTAAATGCCAGCCGTCCTTGAAGATGACTTGGGGGAAAATCCTGCCACAACAATGTGGCCAGCCGACAGAGATGGCATTTTCAGCTCAGTGTAGGCGGCCATTAACCACTCGCAGGGTGACTCAGTGACTGTCTGAAAACTCTCTTCATCCTCTTTCAAACTCTTCCTATCGCTTTATCACTCCCTCTCCCTCTAACTCTTTTAATACTCTCTCTCGTTCTCCTTGCAACTTCCAACGATCTTTCTCTCTCTCTCTCTCTTTCTAACTCCTGACACAATCTCCTTCTCTCTCTCCATCCCCCTCCTTCTAACTCTCGATGCTCTCTCTCTCTTTCCATCTCTCTCTCTCTCAGTTCTCCTCTCTTTACCAACAACAATCCCAAAAGGCCCAGACTGTTCCGGTGCGCTCTCCTGAATGATGAGGCTGAGTTGAGGCATCTCTACATCTAAAATGGACTCCAATGGTGCTGAACAGACACCTGGTGGTCCAACATTCACTTAAACTCATTCATGTTTAGGCATTAGACGGAGCGGCCTTAAGTACCTGGATAGCAAGCAACAATCATGTTTCACAAAGTCCCAATCTTAGCCAGGTTTCTCCTTTATCGAAACTGAAGGTCAACTTCAAACACACTCTCTTAACGTTCATAACTTGACTCATTCATTATTTAACATTCATTTAAAATCTATATATACAGAGTTATACCCTGTCCAAACATATACAGCTTGCAGTGCACAGTATATAGAAACATAAATGTGCAGATATTTATCACTTAATGTAAAGTGATGGTTAATCCATACCTAATATCCCTAGCTCAACCATTCGGCGCTACACCAACAGAGTATTGATCAGAGCTACTTCGCACGATGAAATCTAATTGATCAGGAATCTGACTGCACAGCAACACATCTTTTTATGTGCACTCCTGGCACTGGATATGGGACACAGAGTGGCTCCGACGGAGCCATAAACAAGACCATCCAATCAAAGTGCATATAACACTCTGTTTACGCATAGAAAAAAGGAGAGGACAGGTGTTACAGATTCGATTTCTAGATTTTGTCCACACGCTCCAGTAGGCAAGGATTACATACCAGCTGGGTTCTTTGCTACATTAGTTTCATTAGGGTTCAGTGAAAACTTGTTTATGTTCACCTTTTTGGAATCAAAATAAATTGATTATTCTTTTAACTTTGGAGTACAGAGAGTGCGTAATGCACTACCCGCTGACCAGACCCACGGCCTTGACTGGATCTTGGAATATTGGAAAATTAGAAACCATAGAAAGGCCGCCACAGGTTTATTAATTGGCATTATATGTATGACAAGACCACTGTAAAAGAGAAAAGATATGATCTTATGAAAAGCTCAATGCTTAAGTGCAAAGTGTAAAGTACCTAAAAATCCAAAAAGTTTGAGTACATCTGAAGCTTTGTGAAGAACAAAACGTGTCACTACTCTCAATAAAAGATTGGAGTGACACGCTATCTTTAGTCGCACCATCTCAAACTTGTGACTCTAATCTTGAATCTTGTCACAGGATGGCCACCATGTCATTGCAAATGAGATGCAACTGAATATTTTTTAAATCCTTCTACTACCTTCATGTTTTTATTCCGATTTTTGTTGAAGAAAGTTGTGCTCTCTTAAGTTCAGTTCAGTTCAGTTCCTTCAGAGTGAGTGTCTTGTGAAAGAAAATGAAAGCTGCACAACTCCAGTCCCAGATAGGCAGCAGAAATGTATAACACTGAAATGCTCTCTATCAAAACCCAATCCAATATAGGGAGTCCCAGCCTGACCCCACAGACACGGCTGCAGACGAGGTTTAAAGGCGCAGGCAATGTTAATTTGTGTGTGTGTGTGTGTGTGTGTGTGTGTGTGTGTGTGTGTGTGATGGCAGGCAATGTTAATTTCACTGATAATGTCTACATTTCCACTTCTAAGTCAGCCCGAAGTGAGGGGCTGACAGTCTGTGACTCCACATAAGCCACCACACTTCAGCAGTGACTAGACAGAGGAGGCAGCCAGCAAGACTTCTGAACTGTCATGAGTGACTTTAGGCCCCTGTGAAAATGTGCAAGCTGACAGGCAAACATGTTTCAATTCAATTCAATTTAATTTCTACACAACTCCAGTTGTCTGTGAGGGGGAAATGCGTGTGAAAGGTACACCCACTATGACGGATAATGACTGATAACTGAAAGGTGTAACGAGTGAGATGATCAGTGAAAGCTGCTGATGTACAGATGGGCTCTGTAAAGGCTGTTCTGTGTTGAAGCTAATTTGAATGACAGAGCTTTTGACATTCAGAGAGAAGATTACTGTGACAGATTTAGTTTGAGAGAAACTGTGAATGAGAACGTAAACTGTTATGTAAACTGTAAATGCTGCTGTTTGTTAGGCAATTCTGTGAATGCTGTTGTTGGTAAAGTAAATTTTGTGATGAAGGCAGGTCTGTGTCTCTCACTGTTAAACAATTATTGTGAAAGTGGTTGAAAGTCTGTGAGAAGATGACTTTGAGAGGTTTTGTCTCTGGGATAGCTGTTGTGGTGCTCTGTGTATGCCGGGGGACAGGTCTCACCTTCACGGTCTGGTCGAGAGAGGCGGTGGCCACGCGCGCCTGAGCTCCCATGAGCCCGCAGTGGATGTCGGTGATGGGCAGCGAGTGACGTGACAGGACGTGACGGGGATCAGTAGACTGAGAGGGGTCCAACTGCACCACACTGCAACAAAACAGCACATCAATGGTTGATTAAATCAATGAACCACTCACAGCAGAGCTTTGAGAGAAATTGAGCACAGCAGAGAGTGGTTGGGAGGATGAGTGTTAGGGGTGCACGATTCAGAAAATGTCACGATTCGATTCGATACCGATTTTTAGGCTCACGATTCGATTCAAAAACGATTCTCGATTAAAAAAAAATTGATTCACAGTATGTAAATATTAGTGCTGTCAAACGATTAAAATATTTAATCGCGATTAATCGCATTTTTGTCATAGTTAACTCAAAATGAATCGCGATTAATCGCAAATTAATGAATGGCAAATTTTATTTTAATGCTCATATCATGGAAAAGTGGATTGGCTTGCTTTATGCAATGTTTTATTTTATTGAAAAACAACATTGCAAAACAGGGCGGTACAAAATAAAATTATAAAGTGCACATTTCAGACTCAGCCTATAGTGCAGTTAAACCATGGCTTGATATTTTCTTTTTTTCAAGTTTGCTGTGAACATAGAAGTCAGGCCTCTTATTTCAAAAACAATGAACCGTAACAGTTAAGTTACCAATAAAAGGTAAGCCTACTACTTCTGTGCTTTCAGCCAGCTGCCTGTTGACATTTTCAGACAACAGTGAAGCTCGCTTCTTTTGCACAACACAACTTTTAAAAGGTAAACTTTCTATTTAGAAGCATTTTATCAACCATTTCGCCGTATCGCTCTCACTATCACTCAACTACACAGTTTGTGAAGCCAAAAAGAACGTTAATCTAAAAAAAAAAAATAATAATAATAATAAAAAAAAAAATTTCATATGAATCGATTTTTGGAATTCTATGAATCGCTTCTGAATCGGAAGCACTTGAATCGCGATACGAATGTGAATCGATTTTTTTGCACACCCCTAATGAGTGTCCCACAAATAAGAAAAGAACAGTAATGCTGTGAGGATGTTGTCAATGCTGGCTGAAAAATATGTGCTTAAATAGTGACTGGCCAACTTTGCTAACTTACATAAAGGGCAACATAAGCAGGATTTGTCATATATAAAACAAACCGCAGAGGATTTTTAAACCAAGCAAAAGGAAAAGAGCACAAGCCTCTCTTTCCCCCACATGTTCAAATTGCCCCTCTCCTTCCCCCACATATGATCAAATTGCCCCTCTCTTTCCCACATATGTTAAAATAATTTTCAGTTCCATTTGTAGCTAGCCAATTGCTCATCACGGTCGAGTGACCTTATGTTTTAAGAATCTTATACAGGGTGATTAATGCTAGTAGCTGCTGCTGTCTGTGATGATGTGGCGTGTTGATCAACAGGCCAGAGAGCATCTGCGGGCGGCAGCGGAGAGCAGGAGTCTTTTGTTCCTTTGTTCAGGAAGGTTTCCCTCTGGCGCTACACTGCTCTCCTCTCGGAATGACCGCAATGCATTGATGTGAAAACTGACACACAGGTGGCACACAGTTCAAAGGTCAAATGTCCCCCAATCACCTTTATAATCGAGAGGGTGCCCGGCCAGCCAGCCAGCCAAACACACACACACACACACACACACACACACACACACACAATTTCTGAGGAGGAAACGATCAGTCAAGTGATCAATACATCAATCTCCTTCCACTAGCTTGATTAAATGCAGAACATATCAGATCAGGCCTGTCCAAGGTCCACAGATACAGAGGAGGCATGGATTAGCAAATGAACCGCCAATATGTCACAAGGATTTCATCCCAAAAGTCTAGCATCCACCCTGGGATTCCTACTCACACTGAAACCAGTTATTTCGTGTTATGGTGTCGTGTGGGAATGGACGCTAATCGCTTAAGTTGGATCGTTTATCCATCTCCTGGCGACTTAGAATCATTAATGATAATCCTCATGGGGAAACTGGAACCATCCTTTGAACATGTCCGAGAAGGACAGGGGGGAGGGGGAACCTCTCACTGATATCAGAGTAAGCCCATGACCCACTGACATCCTTTTATCTTTCTCAGGACTGTTTAATGTCTGTGTGAAGCCATTTAACATCATCCGCAAGTAATTGGGATCAGTTTGAGCCCAAGACGGCCATTTATTGGTGAGCCGAGTTATGGAAATTAAACTTCGCTCCAGGCTGTGCAGCAAATGGTGTTTTTCTGGTTGCTATGCTAGTTAGATTTAGGTGTTTTCATAACTTCACATAATAGAACTACATCTCAACAAACCTCCTCTAGTTAGTTTGCATAGCACAAGGCCACAGCCATCCGGCTTGGCTCCTGAACTTTTGTCTATGTTGAGGAGCCATCAGACTTGGTTCCTCGCTTTTGTGTTATTTGGAGCCAGAACTTTTAGACTCTGATTGTTGGCTTTTGTCTACAGCCTCAACCATATGGCTAAAGCAAAGACATTAGCATCCATACCTGGTATGACCACATTGGTCAAACTAGACCCCCTTGACCTCCAGACACACCGATCACCTCAATACACACATACGTTAATGCTGGAGTATAAATGTATGTACATCTCTGAAGGAGTGTGAAGAAAGAATTCTGAAGAGACACCAACCGCTACGAGTGGCGAGAGAACGGAGCAAGGAGGATTGAGGAGACGTCTTCACAGGCCACGATAAGGCCAACACTATGGATCATACCTGCTAATCTCTCCTTCCTTCTTAAATAATCTTAAACTGTTTAACTCTTTAGCGTGCCAGTTATGAAACTTCTATGTAAAGGAATGAATTCATCAGCCATGTAAGATTCTAAAATCCCACGTAATATCTGATATTGTTTAGAACATTCATTCTACAACATTCTAAGCACACCGATGTGGCAGAACCTGCTGAAGGGTTAAACGCAGAGTTCCGTTTGCATGAAATGATGGGTAGTTACACTCTTTTGTAAAAGGGGTATAAAACTCACATTACAAAAAGTTACAGGTGGACTTTTGGAAGATGATAGACTGAGTGTTAAAACTGTAAAAGTACATTTAAGCAGATGAAAATGACGGCAAGAAATTTCACAAAGACAGACATAAAATTGTTTTCATATGCCTTCAACTCTTGATAAAAAACCAGGATGATTTAATTAGGGTCATTAAAGCTCTCGAAACTGCTTTACTAGACTGAACTGCACAAAGTAAACAGCTCAAATAAACAGTAAACAACCCAGGTAAACAGTAAACACTCAGTCAAAAAAACAAGTCTGGTAGTCCACAAGGGAGCCAATGGCAATCAGGGAGGGGGACAGACAACGAGATGAAATTAGAAAGAGCCTGGCACTGGTCCCCGTGGTTGGAGGGGGGGGCTGCATCATCAATACCACCAATACTCACCACACCACAGAGAGAGAGATTGAGAAAAAGAGAGAGAGAGAGAGAGAGAGAGAGAGAGAGAAAAAAGGACCAAAATAATGATTAGAACAGAGAGTGAAAAAGTCATGGGAGGAAGAGGAAGATCGAGAGAGCGAGAGAGAAGTCGTCTAATCTTGAGACGCAGTCATTGGTGCTGTGGCTGCTCCTCGTCTGATGGTGCGGGTCACTTGTTCTCGTCTTCAGCATTAGGTCATGGTGCTCACACACACATGATATCGACTGTGCTTCACAACTACAGGTAGAATTTCGTGAGGGATAGAGGGATCAACAGTGACACAGAGGGAGAGAAAGAGAGGGGGACCATGTAATTGAAAGAGAGAGAGAATGACGGAAGAGAGCTAGCATGTGAAGGAGCAAATCTTAGGGTGCTGGTAGACTGTGAATGTTGGTAGACTGTGAATGTAAGACAGGGAGAGGGAGAAGAGGAGAGGGAGAGGAGAGGAGTGCAAAGACGGAAATAGTGAGATTGAACCTACGGGCCTAAAGGTTCATCTATGATATGAAGGGGCCGGTTATTTATTATTCATAGTTTATAAGGATATGCCATAGTCAATAATTCCACCTTATTTATACCTAGTATAAATATGACTTTTTAGCATGCCAGCATACCTAGTAAGGACTCTCTGGTAAGGACATGGTGGGAAGGTGTGAGATTGCTCTCACCCTTCCCCCCAGGTTGAGACAAAAGGGCCTATTTGAATATCATGGTAACACCCCTTAATATTAGTGTATAGCTCAGTCTCTCACAAGGAGTAGGCAGATAAGCTAAGGTGAAACGCTGTGAGTGAGTGTGTGACTTCAAGCCTCTGTCTCACAATGGTGACCACCATTGTTCAAGAATAAATCTGAAACATGACTGACAAATCCACAAACTGAGTCTTCCAATATATGGTAGAAAATGAAATACCATCAGATATACCAGAGAAGACTAGAGGAGAGGGCATTGTAACTGAAGAGAGGAGAGGAATGGAGAGTAGAATGAGGAGTGGAGAAAGGAGAAGAGAGGTGAGAAGAGATTAAGAGAGAAGAGAGGAGAGGAGATGTATAGAAGAGTAGAGGAAAAAGGCTTGAAAAGAAGCAGGAAAGGAAAGAGAGAGAGAAGAGGAGCGGCGGTCAGCAGGCCTCATTCTGTCAGTTCTCTCAGCATGAGGATGCTCTGGCTACAGCTCCAGGCCCACTGCTCTACAGCAGCATCCGACTAACCCTCACAGCAACACCACACTTCCCTAAATTATCATCCCACTTACCCTCACAGCAACACCACACTTCTCTACAGCTTCATCCCACTAACCCTCACAGCAACACCACACTTCTCTACAGCAACACCACACTTCTCTACAGCTTCATCCCACTAACCCTCACAGCAACACCACACTTCTCTACAGCAACACTAGTCCAGTACCTGGCCTGTAGACCCGTTCGCAATTTGGTGTTGGGGGAATTTCTCACTTGAACTGAGTTAGTGGGTCCCTAGACATGAAAAATCACAGAGGTGCTTGTCCGTCATAGTGCCACGAATTGCGTAATGGTCAAATCAAATATGGCCGCCATCGGTTATGGTGAAAATCTATCTTTGTTGTTTCTGAATGTTTATACACATTTAATACATCTATTCTGATTAATTATGGTATGTGGAATTCATTTCTGCCATTGATATGACCATATTGGGTGATTGTGACCTTAAAAGGTCATGGTCAAGAATAATTTCCCTATTCTGAAGACCTTGGCCATTATTAGGAATAAAAACCAAATCTAGCATTTAACATTCATTGTTAATATTGTTTTTAACATTAAGGATCATCATGTCATTGTCAAATGTCAATGTCAACATCATATTTTAATAACACCATAAGATGTTTTTCTTTATAGTCACTTTTTATTGTATTTTTTCTACAATGCTTTGTTTGAATTATAACAAGATATGAAGAGAAGAAACATAACCATTATAAACATGCATTTTTTTATTTGATTTTTAATTGGGTGTTAGTACAATAATATAAAATAAAACAATTGGGTGCAAATAAAACTATGTAGCAATAAAAGTGATACAAATTACATCATACCAAATTAACTAAAAATGCACCATAAAGTCCAATTTCTCTCATGTGGATGCATGTTAATGGTATGGGTTTTTACAGGATGATTTTCCCATTTTTCCATGGCAGAATACGGTGCATGAAACTCTAGCAGCACGACAGCCACATCGGCGATTTTAACACTTGCCTGCACACTTACATACTGTGAGCAGACTTGGTGGTAAGGGCTTGAGACATTTTGATGGCAAGAGTGTGCCAAAGTGCTCCGTCCATCCATGTTTCATTGGCTCTAGTCTTGCTTTGGGGTCCTTGGCTGTTGCAAGCAAGTGGCATGCCGTATGGACAAGGAAAGACCCTCGTTGGATGTGGCCTCTGATCCCACTACTTGTAGGAGGGAGAGCATCAATGCCAGCACGTCCACTGGTGTAGATTTCTACCCTTAGGTCATCAAATGTTTTAGCTGTTGTAGATGACCTCGCCCCAGCCCAGACACGCACCAAGTACTTCTCAGCCAACACTGCATCTTGCTCTGTCAAGGTGTCTGCCTCTCCAAAGTTGGCTAAGTACTGGACTGGGTCGGAAGCCATAGCAGCATGTTTAGTCCCCACCTTGCTCATACAGTCATCTCCAGTCAGGATATGTGCTTTAATCACTGTCTTTGACAGTGATGCTCCAAGACGAGAGACTGCTTGATGGAGTGGAAGCATTCGCCGCCTCTCACCAGTGCCATACTGCTGCCAGATCTCCTTCATCCCAAGTTCCTGGAAGTATGGGCTGTAGTGGAGAATCAATGCAAAGGTGTCTGTGTCGTTGGAGACTATGACAACTCTCTTGCACTGCTTAACACGAACAGCCCACTCAACATGCACTAGCAACCTGGCATCAGCCTCCTCAATCCAGTTCAAGAGGTCTGGGATCTCTTCGCCACCAGTCGATTTTGCTGGTAGCGCCTCATCATTAATGACAACAGAGCTGACAATGACAGTAGCATTGCCACCAGCTCGATTGCACACCATATCCCGAGCTATCAGCTGGAGATTCCGCTTGTTCTCCTCAGACGCCCAGAACTTGTCAAGTTGCTGAGGAATGGGTGTGTGTCTGTTCATGCCAATGATGTTGATGCCTGTTGTTGAGTCTGTACGCCGCATGCGCTCCCCTTCCTTCAGGGACATCTCAATGTAGGAATCTAGTACAAGATGGATGAACTCCGGCTCTTGGCAGAGGGATGATGTTGAGCTGATGATGGCATTGATGACAGCACCAAAAGTAGGGAATTGTGCTAGAGGCATCTGTCGTATCTTCGACATGAAGTCTACCACAACATGAGTGACATAAGTAGACTCAGGACTCCATTGGGTGAGATCAAGTTGAGGCTCAATTTCACTGACAAGTTTTGACTTGTTGACATGAGCTGGAAGGTCACCGTCAAACAGGGGAGATGCTGAAAGCACATCATGAGAAAGTATCTGTTGGATACTCATGCCCCGCTCCTTAGCAATGTCCATACTCATATGTGCCTCGGCCATGTCTTTAGATGAGACTACCTTCTTTTCCTTCATACTGATTGTCGGTGTCTTCTGCGGTTGTTCGTTGAACTGAGGTAGTTTTCTCTTTGATATGGTTGCGCTCATTTTCTTTGTCTTCTCAACTAATCTCTCCTGCCTGTATGAGTAGTGGACATGCTTCCCATTTTGCAGACAGTTGAGCAAGCGAGGAGCAACACCTCGGTCAACAGCCTGCTTGGTGAGCAGATTGTGCAGTGGAACTGGCACATTGACTGTCACTGAGTATGGATTCTGCCGCTCTAGCACAAAATCCAGCAGCTTTGAAACATTTTGGTTGAATGTAAGGCGGCGAGTGGTGCTCAGTGCATGCTGGAGATGGCATTCTGTCTGTTTCAAAGTGTGGTTGTTGGTGAGAAAGTTGAGGATATCAGTGATCATCCCAATCTCATGGAACAAGAGCTCAAACTCTGCTACAGAATTTGCATTGTGTGTGGCTCCTACTACATAGTGACCTCCAGGACCCTTCGACACTCGCTGAATGGTCTGCTCGACCTTCATGTCACCTCCTACAGCACAGAACCAGCCAGGGCGATCCTGTACAACCCACTGGCCTATAGAGAAGCGGCGGTAGAGCTCAGAATGTGTGAACTCTAGCACCTTGATTTGTTCAAGATACCACGAGCCATGACGAAGGTAGTTTATGCAGTCATATTCTGCAAAGATTGGCATAGAATCCTCTATAGTAGCCACGTGTAGGTTCCAGTTTCCTTCTCTTTCGGAGATTACAGCATTTTTGATGACCGCCACCAATTCCAGCCAAACTCCAAAGAATTGGCAGAGCTCTGACTTTGCTTCACACTCCTTCTCAAACTCCAGAAAGTCCTGATTCAACTTCTGCACTTGTTCAATCAAGGCCTCAAACTGCTCTGGGCAATGTTGATGTGCAGCCAGTGTAGTGTGTAGTGCCTCTACCTGTGCTAGCACTGGATATTCTGCTTTGTCCTTGTGTTGCCAGAACATCTCCCACTGGAGCGACCTAATCACATCCTCTACTATCAGCATGCCAGTGAGAGCCCGGACATAATGACTACCATTTAACACCGACTCTATCACACCAGGTCCAAACACTTCACACTCCACCAATGCATCATCCGGGCCAGAACCTCGAAGCAGTTTACCCTGGCATCTGAGTAGAACACGGGTCCAATGGAAGGGACCCATGCAGAGGAACAGATCCTTGAACTGTTCTGTCTCATGCAGGTAAATATCTACAGCCAGGGCAAACACGCTTTCATCACACCAAATCGCCATTGACGCCTGACTCAGTTGTCTGCGAACACTTTGGAAGTTGGTGAGGCAATGTCTGACGGTGGCACGCTCAGTAATGGGTTTTGGTATGACAGGGAGGAAGCCAACACGCATCATCGGCACCACAGAAGATGAGACAAGTGTGTGCACAGCGGCCCATATCAGAGGGTCTGCTGCTGATGCACCGCAGCGAATTAAACTGATCAAGAATTCTCGCTTCCTAGATACAATTTGGGCAGTTGCAACATCAAGTAATGTTGCTTGCCTGTTTTCAGGATGCAGAAGCATGTCTGGTGGCAGGGCAGGTCGAACCATTGGCTTGGCATGGTGAGGTACCTCTTGGCATGGCAACTTTGTCCGCAGGATTGGATCAGCATGGCTTAATCCTGTGCTTGACACTGGAGGCTTATGGAGGGGTCTGTTCACTGTGGCATCTTGGAACAGTACTAATGCTGCATAGTGTGAACCCTTGGTACCAGACAGTGATGATTTATCAGTATAATCAGAGTTGTCCATGCCTGCCATAGTATAATCTTCCCTTGTAAAACAACTTGGTATGGGTGTCTCTCCATCTTCTGAGCATTTCACAGCATAGCTAGCGAGAAGACTGCGAGCAGATCTGATTGTCTGGTAGCTCGAGCATGAACCAATCCTGTTGAAAGTTTTGAGAAGGCTCTTGCTGCGATCTCTTGCATAAATGGCATGGCCAAGCATGGTATGCAATGGTGTTCGCTTTTCTCCACTGTGAATGCTATACACAAGTATTTGGAAGAGACAGTGCAGTTGTGTACTCTTGTGATCTCTCACCCATTTCCCCTCTTCTTCTAGTAGAGACTGTTCGCTCAGTAGAGGCTCTTCTCCATGTGTGAGCTGTTGCTGTTGTGGCTGTTCCTCTGCCAGCTGGCTGCCCATCTCCTCCCCCTGTGTGGACTGTCCATTATCCTCTCCCTCTGTGGAATTCTGCTGCTGTAATAGCAGTTCCTCTGCTGCTGGCTGATTGTCCTCATCCTGTAGAGGCTGTAGAAGCTCCTCTAGGTCTCTAGCACTGCTTCTAAAGAGCTTGTGCTTGGGGACCTTGAACAGAGCTGCTAAGAACGTAAGAAGAGGCGCTGGCATCATTGTTGACTCCCATGATGCTTTCAAGTCAGTACTGTCACAGAAGCTGTCTTGCAGACCAAATTCAACATCCAGGAGCACTTCTCTCAACTTGGTGCCTGCCTCTCTCATTATGTCCTGATTCTTCAGCTTGATGGCCAAGTCAGTAGTGTTAATGTCAGATGAGAAAAAAAGGTCAGATTCATTCATCCTGCTGTTGGGAGCAATTGTGACCAATTCTCCATAGTGATTAAGGAGCAGCTGTTTCATATCACGGGTCTGGAAGGTACTTGTAAGCACCTCACCTTCTTCCAACAGACTCAATGCAAACTCCACAATATCACTCACAGTGCAACACTCTCCATTCGCCAAAAGCTTGTCAATATATGAGAGGGCACGATCAAACAGCACTTGCTTGATGTTGGTAATGGCCGGCTTCTCTGGTGCTTTGACTTTGATGCCACGTTCATATTTCCGCATGTAGTTCTGGCGACAGAGATTGTGGCAAAACAAATCAGCTGATATGACTGATTTAATAGAGCTATCTTCATCGTCCTTCAGTCGATCTGCAATTCGTGTGAAAACTACATCTTGGTTATGCTTTGCTGCAGCAATGAGTTTCTTCGCACTATCATACTCACAAATTCTGTACTTGTCACGACATTTCTTGTGTTCCATACATCCACATATAACACAGGGCAATGTTCTTGCATCCTTGTCAGAACTTGGAGGTGCACAAGGTGTAACACTTCTCCGTAAGGTTGTTGTGAATTTAACACTTGTAGAAGCCTCATCTTCTGTCTCACACATCTTAGATTCTTCAACTCTTTTCTTCTCAATAGATGTCAGTTTGCCAGAATGAGTGTATGACTTGTAGCATTTGTTGGTATTATGGTAAACAAACATGCTATTAGCATTTTCCTCATCATCATCCCCCATCAGAGTTTTGATACGATTTGTAACCACATCATTACGGATTTTAGCAGCTTGTTTGATTCTCTCACGTCCTGTCTTTTCACTTGTTAGATGCAATTTATTATCTTCTTGACAGATGATGCATAGCCTTTGATTTAGATTGTCCTGATCTGTCACTGAAGCAACCAAATTAAAGCGTTTGGGTCCAGGTATTTTAGAATGCTCCATGTTGACTGTGTGATGCTCAATAGTGAGACGAAAACTTTGGAAACCTTGAAATCTTTTAAATTTGACTACTTCTGGTAAAATACAAGAAACATTAAACCTTCTCCTCTTACTTTCTGTGAACTCTGTGTGAAAGTGAAAGTGAAAACAAATACACAGTATAAGGGCAGATTGTCATTTGAGTTAGTTTGCATGTACATGTCTTCTCTTCAGAATAGGAAAATGACCTTGACCATGACTTTCAAGGTCAAACTCACCCAATGTGGTCAGAAATGAATTCCACATACCACAATTAATCAGAATATATGTATTAAATATGTATAAACATTCAGAAACAAAAAATATAGATTTTCACCATAACCGATGGCGGCCATATTTGATTTGACCATTACGCAATTCGTGGCACTATGACGGACAAGCACCTCTGTGATTTTTCATGTCTAGGGACCCACTAGCTCAGTTCAAGTGAGAAATTCCCCCAACACCAAATTGCGAACGGGTCTACAGGCCAGGTCCAGGACTACACCACACTAACCCTCACAGCATCACCACGCCACGCCACGCCATCAATACTGACACCATCACAGCAACATCACACAGGCAGATCTACTCACACCCTACTCCACCCTACACCACCCCACTCACACCCTACACCACCCAACTCACACCCTACACCATCCTACGCCACCCTATCAGCAACATCACACAATGTAGGAGCCCTATTTAAGTTTTTTGTATTTTGAATGATTTATTGATTTTTCCCTTATTTGTGGAATTGTGAGTGTGCGCCCTCTATAGGGGGTGACGTTGCCACCCTTGAAATGGCTGCCAGACATGCATGACGGGGAGAAGGCGAGCGCAAATACCGTCATTGACCTCAGTGCTGAGGACGTGAACCACGGTGTCTCCGTTTGGGCCTGTTCAGCTTGTTGCATCCTTTGTCTACGAACTTTAATTATTTGGACTTTAAAACTTTAAAACTGAAATTGCATCCTTATTTTTGTGACATCATTTTTCTGGATATAATTTTTGTGACATCATTTTTCAACATTGGACAGTCAAACTCCCTTTGCACTGGATTATTGGACAGAGCTGCGGGTCTTGACATTGCTTCTCCTGATTTCTCCATGGTGGTAAAATCAACTAGGACATAGGAATAGGATCTAGGGGTTTAAAGGAAAAAAACTCAAAACTGTTTTCGCTACTACACAAGAACGTCTACTCACAGCCTCAGAAACAGCACACCACGCCATCAGTGTGTGAGTGAGTGAGTGAGTGTGTGTGTCTACATGCATGAGATTGGGAGTGTGTGCGTGCATGAGTGTGTGTGTATCTGGTGTGTAAGTGAGTGAGTAAGTTTGTGTGTGTGTGTGTGTGTGTGTCTTCATGCATGAGATTGGGAGTGTGTGCCTGCATGAGTGTGTGTGTGTATGTGTGCGCGTACATGTGTGTGAGGTTCCCTCACTCACACACCAGATACAGTCATCCTTCACAGGTGAAAGGTGCGTTACCAGCCCTCTGACTTCAGCATGCTTTTAAAATTCCCAGCCTCGCACCCGTCACTTCATTCTTCCCTGCCTAGCCTCTGACACTTCATTCTTCATGCTACATTGACTTCCACATCAACCCCTCGGAAGGGAAGGTCAGTGCAAGTGTGGGCCGGGGTCCAGAAACGCTGCATTTTTAAAATGCTCCTAAATGTGAGCAGAGGAGAGACGTTTACTGATGAAGCCTCGAACAGATGATCTGACACACTTTATCAGTCAGAGTCAGCTGGTAGCTGTCCAACATACACTGACAGACAGCTAAGAGTAAGGTTAGAATCATTTGAAAGTCCACAGGTGCCAATTAAAAGCCTGTTCCGCATTTCAATTCATTATTTTGTCCTTTGCCATCACTGAATTCAATGGAAATTGAAGGATAGAGAGAGAGAGAGAGAGAGAGAGAGAGAGAGAGACGAGGAACCCTCCAGGGACCTTGCGGCTCCAGTGAGGAGACGGTAAGGGTACTGAGGCTGTGAAGAAACTCAGAAAAACATAAAATACAGAACAGAGAACATAATAAGGTATGCCAGTCGATCGGAAGTTTGTAGCTTTCAGCGTTCGCTTTTTTTTAACACTTTCATGTTCCAGAGACATAATCTCTATGGAAAAATGTATGGGTTTTTGCTAAATTGGCGAAACAAAGCAAGAAAGAGATAGACTACAACCAGTTGCTTGCCTCAAGCAGCATTTAGGATTCCGGAGCGGTATCCATGGTTACTTAAAATACACCCAGCGGGTCATTTGTTTACTTACGTTGTGTGCCTTTGATAGATACTTGCATGCTACGGATTAACAGTTTTGCAAGTTCTGGGTGTGTTAAAAAAAAAAACCTTTGTGAGAATGAATGTGGTTTTGGAAAATCAACAAAATAAAGCCCTTGGTAGTTAACAAACTGCTTGCTAGTCCCCGTTTTCAATTCTGTTTATGAAATGCATGTGAATGTTGTCTCTGTATAGACTTCAGACCCATTTACATCTCTAAAATATGTTTGTTGCCATCCCTCTGCCAACAGCAAAAAAGAACAACGCCAATAGAGCAAATGTGTCACCAATCCAACAAGGTTAGCAGAAGCTAATAGGGGTGAAAAAAAATAAAATAATAATTGATTCTTTGATTTCTCTCGATTCTTTCTACAATGATTCTGTCTCGATTCAGAAAAGTTTATAATCGATTTTTTTAATAAAAGAAATTATAAATAAATAAAAAGAAAATCGCTTATTGAATTGTTCATAATTGTGACAAGGAAAAGCTTTTTCTCTAGGGAAAAAAAAGAGAAGGTTATTCATCTGATGATTTTCTTTAATTATCAAAAACAAAGAAGGAAGTGATTTGAGACTCTGAGTAGCAAACTCAAATGTTATAAAAATCGAGATGCATCGATAATCGTTGTTACAACTTCGACTGTCTCACCAATGAACTCTTTCCACACATGGACTATGCACAGTTGTGCTCACTGGATCACACATCTGGTGCAATCACGTGACCAAAGGGGGGGATATCGGTAGTCACACAAAAGACTTCATTACCCACAATTCCCTTATCACCTAAACTCTCTTATGTACATTTCATTGAGACAGTACTGGCTGAAAACAAGGTGGTAAAATCTTGACGCACTTTTTTCCTTATAAGCTGCGTTAAACATACATCTTTCTCTCTCTACAACTGGCGATTGCCAGCCCCATCTCTCTCTCCTGGCGTCGGCCAAGGCTCATCTCTGCAATCCTTCCACCGTCAACTGGTGAAGGACAATCGTCTTTGTTCCCAACAAAGACAAGACTCTCTCTAAGATCTCTCGTTAGCCAAACACAAACTACTAACTGAGACGAAGTAAGTTTAGAAAAGCAGCTAACAATAGACATGCTAGCTAACTAACTGCAACGGGAACGAGGCACAACAGAATTCACTATTCTGCAACATTCCGAGCGATCAACTCCTCCGACCTTAACTGCAGTGAAACAAAGACATCACAGCAAGGACAACTTTCCATCTACGGACGTTTTCATCTCTTCTCTGCCTCAGAAACATTGGATGCGCCAACACTTTTCCAAAGGACTGGTAAACATCGACTGGGCAGCTAGCTATCGTAGCTTATTCACAACCTGGCTAAGCATAGGACTGTTTACATATGCCATTGTTCATGTATTGTATCTGTATCTGGCCCCTAAGACACCTATGACTACACTGAAGAAGTTTCAAGCTTCA
The DNA here is from genome assembly GCF_963457725.1 of Sprattus sprattus. Taxonomy (NCBI): domain Eukaryota; kingdom Metazoa; phylum Chordata; class Actinopteri; order Clupeiformes; family Clupeidae; genus Sprattus; species Sprattus sprattus. The sequence continues at coordinate 35,018,169 of NC_137921.1, read as the reverse complement.
GCAGCTGGTATGGGAGAGACTCTGCATACCACCACTGTTGCCTTGGTTCTTCACCAATCAAAACTTCATGGAAGAGAGCCACTGTTGAAAAAATGCTCCACTTTGGTCTCATCAAACAGAACCTTCTTCCACTTGACCATGGAGACTCCCACATGCCTTTTGGCGAACTGTAGTCGATCCTTTTTTTCAACAGTGGCTCTCTTCCATAAAGCTTTGATTGGTGAAGAACCCAGGCAACAGTTGGTGTATGCAGAGTTTCTCCAATCTCAACTGCTGAAGCTTGAAACTCCTTCAGAGTAGTCATAGGTCTATTGGTGGCCTCTCTTACTAGTCTCCTTCTTGCACGGTCACTCAGTTTGTGAGGACGGCCTGATCTAGGCAGATTTACACATGTGCCACAATCCATCAATTTCTTGATGATGGATTTAACATAATTCCAGGGGATGTTTAGTGCCTTGGACATTTTTTTGTATCCTTCCCCTGACTTATACTTTTCAACAACCTTTTCTCTGCGTTGCTTAGAGTGATCTTGGGTCTTAATGGTTTAACAATAGCCAGGAATACTGATTACTGAATACTGACCAGTGGATGGACCTTCCAGACACAGGTGTCGTTATACTACAATCACTTGAGACACATTCACTGCACACTGATCCCCATTTCACAAATTGTGAGACTTCTAGCACCAAGTGGCTGGACATCTGTTGAATTAGGTCAGTCTATATAAAGGGGGTGATAAAGGGGGTGAATACTTATGCAATCACTTACATATTTTTATTTAATTCACATTACTGTGTAGAAATCTGTTTTCACGTTGACATTAAAGAGGGCTTTTTTGTGATTTCTTTTGTCCAAAAAGCCAACTTATATTGACCATGACTGATTTATAAAAGCAATAAAAGGGTAAAACATCCAAGGGGGTGAATACTTATGCAAGGCACTGTATTTTCAGGCACGCTCCTAACAGCGCAACTCCGAGCTTACAAGCTCGCGCACACACACACACTCCCACTCCCTTACACATAGATATACTCCTTCAATTCATTAGTTAGATACATTTAGCTAGATTACATATTGTGTGTTATTCTCTTATCATTGTATAAATAAATACTTTGATTTATATACGCTGGTTTATTTAATGTTACACAAGAATGGACGTTGTCAACCTCTTCTATTCAGAACTCCAATGACCTTCAGCCATACTGTTAATAAGGTAACTTTGTTTGTAGTTATTCATTTAATTATTAATCATTGTTCCAAATTGATAGTATAAGATATTTTATGAGACTGATATATTTAATGAGACTGATTTGTGGATTATCAACTTAATTGATCTGCCTTTGTGAGGAATGGTTGATCCCTGTCCAATCGGGTGAGATTACCAACATATTGTTGCTGTTGCAAGGACAGCACCAGTGTGTCTTGGTGGCCCTCGTGAAGACAATATCACAATTCATACACAATTGCACCCACATTCACCCGGCGCCGGCTCACTGGGTAAGATACCTACATAATCTGGTACTCCCATATGAGAATGGTACCAATTTCACCTACAAAACCATTCATTTATTTTTCCATGGGAATTCTTTTCTTTGGAACCAGGAAGTGTTAAAATGCTTACAATGAACACTAAAAACTTCTGGTCGACTTGCATACTCTATACACAGACCACGGAACACAGAATAAAGAAGATGGCGCACAGAACTCAGGACACACAATACAGAACACAGAATACAAAATACAGAACAATGATTGCATAAAACAGAACATGGAATACAAAACACAGAACAGAAAGGATGAATCCAGACAACTGTGTCCTCCCTTCAGTATCTCCCTGCAACCTGCCAGCCCATCTAAGCCCTCCTGCATTAGTTATTCCCACAGCGGGCCCAATCAGATCAGGAGCTTTCCATCTCATCCTCTCTGTGCCGCTCCCACGGATCAAGCACTGTCCCTTAAGGAGCCGTCCGCCTATTTATCATGGCCAAATAAACGTGGATGACAACCAGAGGCGTGTTTACCATTCCACTCGAAAGCGTTCCATCAACGCACGGGGTGTGTGTGTGTGTGTGTGTGTGTGTGTGTGTGTGTGTGTGTGTGTGTGTGTGTGTGTGTGCGTGCGTGTGTGACCCTGCTTGACTCTCGGATGGAGAGGATGCGATGCTTGGGATGCCTGATAGCACTCAAAGTTTGAAAGGCTCATAAATTATGACCAGACTTCAACTTTCACCAGTGTGGAGCATGGTGTGTCATACCCTCTAGTGGATCAATAAGATTACATATCAAGACTAATCGATGTTGACTGAGGATGTGAGGTTCTCTGATTCTCAAGGATTCCTTGTGAGATTCAACAGCATCTGCTTTATTACAGCATCTGCATAAAGTAGCACAGCCCAACTCTACCTGCTGACAAAAGCAGGGACGAAACCGACCGAGACAGGTGTCAACTGCAAGAAAGATGGAGAGATTACAAAAAAATCCACATCAATAAATGTAAAGCAGCAAACAATGTCTCTAAAGGATATAATTAAATTAGCGTCTAGATGGTCTATTTGATGCATTTTTCATGAATCAATAGTGTTTGAGATGCACTCTCTTGCTGACACACACCGGCATACACAGGCACACACCGGCACACACAGGTCATCATTTCCTGTGAGAGAGATCTGAAACTCCAGCTCTCCGCAGCCTCTTCTGTTTACCACCAACTGTACATTTCCACTACTCCTGTTAAATTACTTCTCTGTCAGGACAGCTGTATGTTTTAATGTCATAGACTCATGCTGCCCCCTTTTGGAGAGGGGGAAAACTACAGCTCTAACATCATAAAATAGTGCAGACTTAAGATCAGCGGTGTCATGGGAGCTAAATAATGTTTACCTGATCCATATGGAAGTAACAAACAAGACACACACAGAAAATAAGATACATAGACACCGCATTACCGGGATTAAAGACGATGAAAAGGATGAAAACCATAGTAAAAGTAGTGGTTCAGATGACTGCCTTAAAAGATAGCCTATTTGGTGACATTTAGGTGACATTACAAAATGCCAGAGGAAAATCTCAAGTTTCGACTCAGATCAGAGAGGCAGTATCACGTGATCTTTGATGGAATACTGAATGTTATAATTTAATCAACTCGTATAAAGAAGAAAGAAAAAAAAGTTAAATTCTCTTATCTTCCAGTAGACGATGAAACTGGCACGCGTTCGCACACAGTGATGCTATCTGTGTGGATCTGAGGGGATCAGAGAGCCACTCAGACTCAGTGTAGGCTCAGACGGCTCAGAACGCACAGAGGACTGTGTCCCTGTCTCACTCACTCCTTTCAAGCTCAACATGGCGCCCTGCCGTAGGGGGAGGGAGGCTCGAGATAGGGGGGCATATGAGGGCAGTGGAAACACTGCTGTTTCTAATACACCAGGGGCTGGTCCACTAGTCTGGGTCACATGACTGTTTATACACTCCAGAAAACATGATCATAGCTCATACATACATCGCACAAGACATGTATTAGACACTTCCATGTCAATATCGAGTGTGCCCATGTAGTTCTCCGCAGCTGCTATGGATTACCTGCCAGACAGATCTACAGATAGCACCACAGTGACTCCATCCCTCCTGGAACCAGTGCTGTGTGTGTGTGTGTGTGTGTGTGTGTGTGTGTGTGTGTGTGTGTGTGTGTGTGTGTATGTGGTGGTTAGAAGCTTCTCCTTCCCTGCCTATATTCACACCTTGACGTATTGCTGCCTGAAAAAAAGCTTTTAGCTGTACGCATACTCAACCACCTAGCCTAAGGATTATGACACAACAGGGCACACAACAACCATCAGACAGATACCTCATATCAACAATAACAGCAATAACTACAACAGCAACACCCTTGCGAGCTTTTCAGGGTTGTGAAGTGGGCACCTTTCTTTATCAGTGTTTCGTTGAATTAGGCCCACATCACCTCCAATAGTGTCTAGCGCAATTATAAATGAATCCTTAACTCTATACCTCAATGTCATGATGAACAATACCCTTTTCTGTTTTTAAATGTTTTTAATGCTTCCTTATATCATCTGCCAATGGTTTGCCTAATCTGCAAATATACTGCCCAAAGTTGACCCTTGAGAGTCCTGCCACTAACTACAATCACTGAATGCCTCACGACTGATGTTACAGAGATACAGAATTTAAAGCTCACTTTACTGAGTCGTCAGAATCTATGCAGAAGTTATTCCATGGTAATGGTGTTTTATGACTTTAAATCAGATCATCATAATCCCCCCCTCCCATATTAAATTCAGTTCTAATTTTCAATATAACATCATCAACAACTGACATCATCTCAAGGCGCCTTAAAGAGCCCCAGGTCTGAATCCACTAGAGCACAAAACTCCCTTAACAGGAAGAAACTTTGAGCCAAATCCGGCGTGAGAAGGAGGGACCCATCTGCTTAAAGCCAGCCCTCCTGTGTCAGATTCATTCAAGTGTTGCCCCTACCTGACCAGACTCCAGATGAGCACCATATTGTCCTTCCCTCCAGAGATGAAGTGGCTGCTGTCATCTGTGAAGCAAAGGCATGTCAAGTCCTGGTAGTGGCGGCTCAGGATGGCCAACAGGTTGCCCGTGGACACCTGCAGAGACAGGAGGAAATGCAGACTGAAACCCAAGTTGTGTTACCAGGACAACTACCAGTGGCATATTTATTGTTACACTAGGTCTCTATTGCTCGTAACTTAATTTTTCTCTCATTTGTATGTCGCTTTGGATAAAAGTATCTGCTAAATGACGTCTGCTAAATGTAATGTTTGAGTCCTAACCAGAGGCAGGGACAGTAAAAGCCTTGTGGAGTTATTGTTTTGCTATAGATACATGTATTAGCTGAACATAGTTCTATTAGTGCAGACTTCAGATCAGCTATTAGCAATTTAGATGTATGCCTGATCCATCTTTGTCTGGGTGCATAGTACTATTTGATGGCCTCTGTGGTGGTATCGACTTTTATCTGTGACATGATCCATGATGTAAGGTGTTACATGACCTCTCACCTCCCACAGGTAAATAGCATCACCGATGCCCGCTAGCAGGTAGAGGCCGTCAGGTGAGGCGGTGAGACAGGTCACAATGCCTGGGCACACAATCTTCTGCTGGAGCTGGTCCTGGTAAACAATAGAGACACAACACACACATACTGGTAAAGTAGCTAATTGAAAAGCTTAATTGAAGACATTGCACGCAAGTGTAAGAGTCCGTCTAGTCTGATTCTCATCACAGATATAATGGGGTCACTGCTAATACTATTCTATACTCACATGGACCTGAAGCGAAATTGACGCACCAATGCAGAGACAACTTAATTTCACTTGACACAACAGTACGACAACCACGTTACTGTAACACTGCCAATCCGATAATGTATACAAACAAAAACCTCAGGGACGTTCGAAAATGACAGACAGCAGGTAAGTTAACTTTAACTTACGTTTTACAAACATGATACTGACAATACTTTTACGACTCAGCACATGCTATGGTTATACGTAAGAGGAAATTAACTCAGACTAACGGAGGTTTAAGTGCGACGATGTTCTGAGAAAGTATTAAGGTCAGTATACATCAAACGGTGAGATGACATGTTTCTGAAGAAGCATCAGCAACATCTGGGTTGACGTGACCATACCTTCCTCTGTACTTCCCATACGTTGATGAAGTTCTTTCCCAGTTGTGCTCCAAGAATGTATTCTCCATTAAGAATAGTAAGGGACCTTGACGAACTGTTCCCACCTCGATAGGACAGGAGATTTGTCCCTGAATGAAGATCAAAAACTGCACAATTCCATAACTGTCCACTTGAATCGGCAGAAACCACTACCTCCATGGGCGCCGACATCTTGCTTTAACAAAGCGCGCGGCGATTATTTTGGAACGTGGTGAACGACGTCGAGGAATATATACGTCATCAGGTTGAAAGCGGTGGATTATGGGAGTTGAAGGTAATTGTAGGACAATGAAGCCTGCGAGTCGATTAGAAATTTGAAGTGTTTAGTGTTGGTGTTAGGATTTTAGCACTTCTCGTTCCAAAGACAAAAGTATCATTGAAAAATGATTGGGGTTTCACAAAACCGGCGAAAATAAGGTGTGAGCAAAATAACGCTAGTATAAAACATAGGCAAACCGTTTGGTGATTTAAAATCTAGTCGGTCCTGTAAAACTAAAGATACCAATATGGTAAAGTCGAAAAAGTGGACTTCATCATGTTGCTTGTGGGAATATAAAACGCATTTCCACTTGCTGGCCAAATGCGGGCAGGCTAGTTTGAGCTAGTTGCGTTTCCATTGTCATTTCTGGGGCATGATCATGGCATAGGCTTCGCCAGGGCCAGCGGATCCTTGGTCCAGTTCCTTAGTCCAATGCACATTGGCCCAAAAGTGGCACAGATCTGTGGCAGGTATGGGCCAGCACTGGCCCAGCTCCGTCTCCATACTTTTTATGAAATTATTTACCTGGCTGTAAATTATCGCTAACTTGGACGATAAACTGGAACTGGGGTATGGCGCCAATTAGCCTACCTCATATACATCTCATTAGAGACGATAACAGGTGGTGCCTAGCGTGCACCGCACCCACACCATACAACAGTTGAATAATTGCTTGAGTGCAGGGAACCAGTGTCTTTTCTGTGAGGAAAGTAGCTGTTAGCTCTCCGAGAAGTCGCTAGATGACGTAATCAGCTAATTTGCATAATATGCAATTCTGAGTGCGGTAAGACTCTAGTCTGGGAAGTCCCGCCCCACTTCTTCCGGCCAAATTGATTTTGCCTCTGCAGTGGGTCTGGTCAACTTCGGATAGCCGTTCATTTCAAGATTTCCAGAATCCTTGGAGCCAATCACAAACTGGCTTTTGGCTACCTGGCGCGCCATTGGCGGATTTAAACTTACCACGGCTACGTTACAAAATCTACTGCACGGAGAGTTTTTAAACATTGGACATGGTGGCCGCCGAAGCACCGCAAAACTTCGATAAGGCAAGTTTTCTTTGAAAACAGAACAGAAACTTGCCCTGGAACAATTCATACAGAAAAAATATGTGTTTGCTTTATTACCGATCGTTGTATCGTTGTATAGCATCGTTGGTCTGATTGGTTAAAGGCGTGTCCAATTACGTGAGTGAAGTGGATCGCTAATGAGTAGTTGGCCAGACCAACTGAACAAATGGAATGCAGTGAAGGGGCAGGGAATTCCCAGACAAGTAAGACTCATGTTTTTCCCGCGAATACAAAGTTCTAATATGGTGCAGTTATTAAGTCAGACTGGCCGTGCAGGTGCTGTGTGAGTAGAGGGGAGACCATTACAGCCCTCGCTGTTCTCAGCTTTCGTGAGATCAGTTGTATCTTGAACTGCAGAACAGGATATGTGAGATGCTTTTTCAGTGCTTTGTCAACACAATAATCCACCAAATGACAAAAATAAAAAAGTCGCTAGATTTGTCGCTAGTCGCTTTTTGCTAATAAAGTCGCCAAGGGGGTCTGAAAAGTCGCCAGATATAGAGACAAAGTCGCTAAATTGGCAACACTGCAGGGAACTGCAACCTCTTCTTCCTGTGCTGGAAACAGGGGTGACCGATAACCAAGACAACATTGAAAAGGAAATAATCCGGTTTTGAAGGAAGACTGTGGTGTGCATATTCTTCCCATGGAGGGTCTGGCTCCAGGAGGTGGCATTCCTTGGAAGTCATACAACACAGAGCTACTTCAGGTTAGTAGGTTCAATCTGGCCGTTGGTCTGAGGGTGGAATCCTGAGGACAGACCGGGTGTGGTGCCAGTGAGCTTGCAAAAATCTCTCCAGAACCGAAGAAACTGCGGGCCCCTCTCAGACACAATATCCATTGGCAAACCATGAATCCTGAAAAAGTGATGAATCAAATGTTCAGCAGTCTCCAGTCTCCTTAGCAGACGGGGTCTTAGGGAGAGCTGGTTTGCAATGGTTAGGATGTAAGTGTCACCATTCAAGGGAGGAAGGCCGGTAACAAACTCAACTGCAATATGAGGCAAGGGATGGTGAGGTAGAGGTCTGAGACGGCCAGTCGCAGGTTGGTTGTTTAACTTTTTCCTGGAAGTATCACAGGCTGTCGCAAAGGTCCTGGCATCCTGCTGCATTGTGGGCCACCAGAAACGCTGCTTAAGGGTTGGTACAACCCTTGGATGGCAGGAGAGCACCTCCACAACTCCATCTCCACTTGAGCACCTGTGGTCGTACACAGAGAGGCACAGAAAGGCTGTCAGGAGGCCTATTACCTGGGTCAGGGTCCCAGGTCAGAGCCTTTTGAACGGCAGTCGGCACAATACAAGCAGCTGTCACAAATCATTATCATCATTATCATTGTTTATTCTGGGAGAATTGACTGAGCGCAGGGCTCTTTTGCAGCAATGCCCTGACTGAGGCTATGGAATACAGAAGAACAATAAATAAACAAACCATATCAAAACAAAACAGACAAAATAAATAAACAAACACATTAAAAAACTCAAAAATTAAGTATAAATAAATAAAATAACATAAAATAAAAAAATAAAATCAGTAGGAGAGAAGGATGGTTTTTGGAAGAGTCCTAATTAGGGTCCTATGTTAACTGCTGTAATAAAGCACACAATTGATCTGAGGGAAAAAAGACACCACCTGGCCTGACGTGAGTTAAGACACTTCGCCATGATATGCTTCAGATACCTAAGATTCTTATGGTCTGTCCATAAAGGAATGTCTGATAAAAGGAATCCCAGTTCCCTCCAGCTAATGTCTCCATACTTCCAAGTTAAGCTTAATGGCTAGTATCTGTCAACCTGCAATGCCATAGTTACGTTCTGCCTGGGTAAGACCATGTTCAAAGAAATGCACTGGTATGTATCTTATTGTCCTTAGTGGACCTCTGAGACATTACAGCTCCAGCCCCAGTTGAGGAACCTCCAGCACGAATTGAGCGGATGGATCAGGGACAGCCAGGACAGGAGCAGTGGTAAACCTGGCCTTGAGCCACTCTCGGCCATGAGGGTCGTCAGGGCTGAGCAAACCCCCTAAAAACTTTCCTCTCGCCGGAAAGTGGGAGCTAACCACTCAGTAACTCAAATGTTATGGACATAATAGGATGGCAGGTATGGCCTGTCGTGGAAAATTCTAAAAGGTTCTCAAGAAACTTTTCAAGGTAAACAGGTGTGAAGAGACTGAAGGGTTTATTTCAGAGTAGTTAACTGCTGCTGAGCTGGTTCATGGAGCATCTCAAAAACTATTTTTATAATCACATCTCTTCTTCCTTGTACCCCTGCCCTTGTTAACCAATCAGAATTGACCTCATCGAGACTCTTTGTTCTATCTGTTTGGAACAGTTTGAATGTTGCACCGTTTGCATCCTGCTGGCTGCTTCCTGTGATAACAAGTGTCTCGCCTTTTTTAGGTAGCGAGACTCTCTGCCTCACAGCTTTTCGGAGAAATGTGGTTACCTTTCAGAGAAGGACACGAGACTCCATCTCGTGTTCTCCCGTGGCCTTTCAGGAGCACCTTAGAGAAGGCCTACACACTCTCTGCCTCCTGGTTTCTCAGAATAGGCCTCTCTGCCTCGTGGCAGCCCTGTCACCAGTTTGTCACGTCACAGCCATGTTATCTAACTGTAACTCCTATCTGTTTAGATGTCCATGTTCCAGCACCAGCGATACACACATTATTCAATATTACAGTCATAAGTAGGTAAAAATACAACAGGCCAGTGGCAGGTAGGGTCCTGGTAAGTCCCATCTGCTGTATGCCCCCGCCACTTTTCAACCCAGAACGACGCCCATGTATCAGTAAAATAACCACTTACACAACATTAATAACATTATGTTACATGGAAAATACCCATACTTCCCAAAAGATTACATTTGTTTGGCCAGTCAAGTTCCACCTAAGCTAAGTAAATAGGAGGAGTAAAATGGTATATATTTGTTTCTGTTTGTGAGAACTCAATGGGCTAAGTGTGTATACCTGAAACCCTTTACACAACTTATTTAATTAATCTGGCCAGTCAGGTGCCACCTAAGCTAAGTAAATAGGAGGAGTAATATGGTAAATATTTGTTTCTGTTTGTGAGAACTCAATGTGCTGAGTGTGTATACACGCTCACACTAAACCTCCCCCTGAGTGCCGTTTCAGTGACAGCGTGCTGTCAGCACATTATTAGCGTGTTTGTGGCAAACTTTTGGAATGCCTGTTTGGCACCTTTACTCTCTCTGCGCAACTCTGTGCAACTTCTTCTGGGGACTCAGTTGGTGAACTGCGCTTAGGGGTCGAACACAGGAACATGACGTTGGGGTGAATAACACTGACAGACAGGAAGCAGCAGGTGAGGCTGGGAGAAATTACATCCAGCACCAGGACAGTCAGCACTGGTGCTCCCCAGGGATGTGTGCTCTCCCCGCTGCTCTTTTCCCTGTACACAAATGACTGCACCTCAGGAGACCCGTCTGTTCAGCTCCTGAAATTTGCAGACGACACTACAATCATCGGCCTCATCCGAGATGGAGATGAGTCTGCATACCGGAGGGAAGTTGAACAGCTCGCCCTGTGGTGCAGTCGCTACAACCTGGAGTTGAACTCGCTCAAAACTGTTGAGATGATAGTTGACTTCAGGAGGAGCCCCCCATTACTGCCCCCCCTCACCATTCTCAACTGCACTGTGTCTGCCGTGGAATCCTTCAGGTTTCTGGGTTCCACAATCTCCCATAACCTGAAGTGGGAGCCAAACATTAGATCAGTCACCAAAAAGGCCCAGCAGCGGATGTTCTTCCTGCGCCAGCTCAGGAAGTACAACCTGCCTCAGGAGCTGCTGATCCAGTTTTACACTGCAGTCATTGAGTCTGTTCTCTGCTCATCTATCACTGTCTGGTTTGGATCGGCCACTAAACTGGACAGGAACAGACTACAACGGACAGTCAGATCAGCAGAAATGATCATTGGTGCCGACCTGCCCACCATCCAGGACCTGTACACCACCAGAGCCAGGAAACGGGCAGGGAAAATTATTGCAGACCCCTCACACCCTGGACATAATCTGTTTCAGCTCCTCCCCTCTGGCAGGCGCTACAGATCCCTGCACACCAAAACCACCAGACACAGGAACAGTTTTTTCCCCCTTGCCGTCACCTTAATGAACACTTGACAATGTATTATATTTATATTACATTATATTTATTTATTTGATCCTAAACTATTGTGATATATTGCACATTTTCAGTTAAAGTACATTGAGAGCAACTAAACACCACAACAAATTCCTTGTATATGAAAATGTACTTGGCCAATAAACATGATTCTGATTCTGATTCTGATTCTGATTATGTGAAAGAAATAACCAGCAACATGGATAACGGCTTGAAACGGTGTTTGTTTTCAAATGCTGACCTGTCAGGCTAGTTGCAGCTTGAATCAGCAATCATTTTCTCCATTGACTCTGCAAGACTAAAGCATATGCCTGTAACTCCATAAAACTGAGAGATTCATACTGGTCCTCACTCTTTCAATGACTGTTGAGAGAAAACAGGAAAGACAAAAATAGAAGAACAAGGAACCATTTCCTTCCATTTGATTTGTTATCATATGCCACAGAGTCAAGCGCAGAATCTAATGTGCCCAAACATGCAAATGCTAAAAGGGAAATGGGTGTAATTATCCCAGAGTTATCACCACATCAGAGGGCAGGCCAGCAGGGGGGACGACATGTCAGGAGGTCTGCTCTACTGGCCTCTACCACCATCTGTTGGGCATATATGGTACTTCATGGACCAGCCCAAAGTCAACGCCCAACTGGACAGTTACTGCCAAACTTCCCTTTCACCCAAAATAAAAATAAGCTGAACTGGGCATTCCTATCTGGGGTTTGCTTGAATAGTTTCCTGGTGATGTGGCTCCCTCGATGGGAATGGAGTGAAGGTCAAGGAGGCAGTCAAGTACAGAGCAGCCTGACTATTACTGGGTCAATTCCAGGCAGTCAGAGAGATGGAGTTCATTAAATTTGTGTCCCACATGCTACTGAGAGACCGGCTCATATACATATATATGTGTAACTCTCATTGCCTTTACCAAAGCAAAGAAAACTATCAACACAATATCACTGAAACAATCTGATGGCCTACATTTCTACTTATTTGCATGTTTTATGAGGAGGTTTTTATCCAGAGTGACTATGGGGACAGAGAAAGCATGCATTTTTGTTCTATGCAAACTGTATGTCAAGTCACTGATAAGTTTAACCTCAGATTGAACAAGTGTTTGTGTTCCAAAAGTCACAACTTAAAGCCCCAATATGCAACAATTATACTTCAGGATTAGGGTTAGGATAAGCAGTGTAACCTTAAAAATTACAGCTTAAAAAAAATTGGGGCGCTACAATGACTTTTAATATGGACAATTGCGTCTGTGCCATTGCGATAGCAGGGTCCATAGGCATATCTGCGTTCTGTAGTTTTGCCTGCCGCAGCCCGCCGACCTGACTTGATTACTTTCTGCCGATCTAGTAAGCTTATTTGCCGTCTTGCGTTGTCTTATGTTGCACTTGCTTGATGTTTGACAGTGTAAGGACAGTCGTTGAGTAACTAGTTTGTCATAATGTCAAAGTCAGCACATTTCAAGAGATTTCGTTAGTTTTAGCTGCTAGCATACCTTTAGCGAGTTCCGTTGTGCTGCTTTAAGTGATGCGCATGTATTCATGATCAGCAGGAAAGGCCAGGCACATTGTTTTGATTACAGCCTGCCTGTGTAAGGCTGTGTGAAAGGAACACACTGATTGCAATGACTCCTGCACATGTGTGGTAACCACAGTTATTACACGGCTTTTCTTAATGCTGTAGAATGCTCCATTCACTTGAATGGGGCTTCCCAACGTTCTGCTGTCGTGTCGGGTGCTGTTCGCCCTGTCGGGGCTAATTTTCCCGATAATGACTGGTGGTCTATACATTATCCCTTACATAATCTTCAACCTACATCCTTGCATCTTTACCTCTAGCTACCTTTGCAGTTTAATAAGTCTGGATATATATTAAAAACTGAGACATTAAGTGCACAAAAAACAAGATTATACAGAAATAATTGAAAGAGGCCATTTCAGGTCAGGAACTAAATTCAGTATCCAGCTCCTGTCATTGTTATTGAATTAATGTCAGAGTCCTGTATTAAGAAATATAATTGGTAAAAGGAACTTTTAAGAGGACAGTTATGACAGTCGTGTTTTGTATAATCATATAGTCATGTCCACACACATTCAACATGTGTACTGTGTAAGATGTGCTTGTACTGCACTCTGTTCTGCTTAACCTGTCCCTGTCAGCCATTTCCTGTGGTTTCTACAGCTTCCTCAAAGACAACCGCTTTGAAGTTTACCTTCCGGCACAACAGTGCAGCACATTATTCTCTTGGGCCTACTTCATATCAAATGCCACTAAAAGAGGTAAAATGTTCTTAATGCTTAATGAAGTAAAAAAAAAAACTAATACTTTGTGCTGTTCATATTAGTACACACTGTCACATGTTATTCTTAGGGTCAGGGTTAGGCTTAATTACTTGAAGTAATGTGTATCTACATGAAAAGTGCACATTTCTCATGTAAGTACTCAATATTAAGGACAATTTAAAGTTGGACCATTTTCTTCAAATAGATGTTACATAGAATTCTATAATCAATGCAAATGTTTATTCCAAGCAGAATTATTTTCATTGAATTCACATTTATTTTTAAACCCTATTTACATTCCAGAGCCCAAAACAGACGGTCGATGAAAAAGGTCACAGGAAACAGATGTAGCTTAAACACTTCACAGTACAGGTGCAGACTTGGATGCTGCTGTAAACACCAGCAGATCACCTGGCACTGCTCTGGCATTTCTGGGTTTATCAGAAATCTGTTGGACGGTGCTATCAGAGTCGCCTTGGCAACCAAAGCGTATGCCTTCCTGTTGATTTGCAGTTAGCTGTTACACACGTCAGATGAGGTTGTCTGGTTTATCTGTGGTTTTGTTCACCCTGTTCACTCCGCACTCTCTCGCTAGCTTCCTGAGAGCGACATGGAGTTTGAGGCTTGGCCGAATCAGTGCCATTAAGCACTTTGCTGCACTTATATCTTTTAAAAGTCTGTGTGTGTGTGTGTGTGTGTGTGTGTGTGTATGTGTGTGTGTGTGTGTGTGTGTGTGTGTGTGTGTGTGTGTGTGTGTGTGTGTGTGGGTGTACACATGTCTGTGTGTGTGTTTGAGGAGAAGTTTTCCATTTTTCTCCCTACTGCCTTTTTCTCAACCATTTATCTGTTCTTTAAATCCTTCATGTTTCCTCTAAACGTTTTCAGAAATAGACAAGCACAAATAGCCTGACATGTTCAGGCCTTCGCTCCCAGAGGTTTTCTCTTGAGAACGACGGCCTCTATTAGAGTTCACCACTGAGTCTGTTCTCCATCCATCATGCTTGGTGGTGATTCAGGCTTCATACTTATTCAGTCTTATATTAGGGAGCGCTTCACAGAGTTCCGCTGGAACCTCCTCCTCACACACACACACACACAGACATCTGTACGTACACACACACTCAGACACACACATACACACACACACATATTTTTTTTTTTACAAACAATTATTATTTAATGTCTTGGATAGTATAATCTTCATCTGAACTGAAGGTATTACAATCCTGCGGGATAAAGGCTCCACAATGGCTTATCCCCTCTTCAACATTAACAAACTACAGAGACTCCATACTGCTTCCAAGTGTGCGCATAATCACATAATCACATCATCATGCTTGGTGGTGATTCAGGCTTCATACTTATTCAGTCTTATATGAGGGAGCACTTCACAGAGTTCCGCTGGAACCTCCTCCTCACAAACACACACACAGACATGTGTACAAACACAAACTGAAACACACACTTACAGACACACACACATACAGACACACACAGACACACACACACACACACACACACACACACACACACACACACACACACACACACACACACACACACAGTAGGCTGTCTTTATTTCTTGTCCCTTACCCCTTCTAGATGGAGTTTTTGTGTATTTTTTTTTATTTGTTTTACAAACGATTATTATTTAATGTCAGCCATTTATCACAGATAATTACAGCCTCAGGGTCTTCATAAAGACTCCACAATGGCCCAACCCTGTCTTCAAAATTAACAAACTCCAAGTGTGCGCATAATCACACAGATGAAGAGCCTGTTTTAAAGAGAAACTAATGTAGTTTAATCTCGTGGAAACCTGGTTGTGAGCCTGCGTTTGTACCCATCTACCTTTGGAGTGCTCATGCAACCCCTGCTACTGCCTGCACAGCTGCCTGGGTGCGTGGTAAACATTTTGCTCTCCAACATTTCTGCACTTAAGAAATCCCCAAATATTTAACTGTTTCTTAAGTTTTGAGCCATTAGTTTGCATTTCTATCTTTAATTGTATTCAACTTGTTTAAAATGCTTGAGAAGTTGATGCATTTGTTTTGGTTTTTTCGAAGGGCCAGAGAATGGCAGTAGGTATGTGAAAACAGTTGCCTCAGCTAAACCTAACCCTCAGCTAAGGCAAGAAATATGAAATGTGAGAAACACCCTTGTGTTTCAGTGTGGAGGGATCTCACGTGGCATGAGCCTGCATACTTATCACACAGTACCCAAGCGCAGTGTAATTTGTATAATACAAAAATAATAAGACTAAATTAAAAATTGATTTAGAGACAATTTCCTCACAGCCATTGCTTAATCTCCCATTCCAGAGACTCATATGGAATCATTTAGCACACATACTTGTGCAAAAGGTCACAGCACACCCAGATGTTCTGCTGGGGATGGTCCAATGATCTGTTGTGCGTTGAGTGTGCAGAACCACATACATACCAGGAAAAGATATTAAATATGCATGGCTCCTCAAGAAAAAAAAATACAAGGATTTACAGCCCTTAGAAATATTTATTAAAACACAACCTCAGCAGAAGCTGAACAAAACAAAAACAAACAAAAAAACGTTTTAATCTTTTTAACAAACACCCAGTATAAAACATAAGCTTAGTGATTGTGTCTTCTCTTTTTCATTGCATTCATTAATTGCTGGGAAATGTGTGCAATTCCGTCATATTGCCAAGGGAGCCAAAGTAAATACACTGCATTTGGTCAAAAACACAAATAAATACTGGGAAAAAATATAAACACAATTCTGCGTAATAGCATTTACCACACATTATCAGCATTTCATGTATTTAATGCTTCCTAGTTATAATTCTGAAAATGGACTTCGGGGGGGGGGGGGGGGGGGGGATTTAGTTAGAAGATAGCGCCAACAGAGCCCCTCTGATATTCCTCCCACCCCTATGTTTGTAATTTACAGCAGTGCGTCTCGTGCAGGTGATGCGTTCATCCTGCACCAGTCTGGGGTCCTCTTCCTCTTCCACTTCCTGGACAACAGTGTTGCACTCGGCTATGTACCCAATCGCCAACACCGTGGCGTGCTTCACACTCCTGTAACACATGAGCCTGCGTTAGCTTTAGCACACACGCACAAACGTCCCTGACGCTGGCATTCATGCCCACACACACACACACACACATCCCTAACGCTGGCAGTCATGCCCGCACAGACACACACACAAATCATCATGATATCAGAGGGCAGCTATTTGTTCTCCTGGTGATGCTCATGTTGTGGCGGCAGTTATGTAATGGTCAGATGTTCTGTGGTGGTGTGGTGTGATGGTTTGGTTGTGTGTGGCAGCCGCAGACTCACATGATATCAGAGCCAGGAGCAGGGCAGGGAGCAGGGCCCAGCCCAGGGGGCCGCTGTAAGGACCCAGAGGAGACGCACCAGAGCCAGGGGGCTGCTGCTGCTGATTAGCCTCCTCCTTCTGGACCGCCATCTGACACTTCACACTGCAAACACACACAACAGGACACATGAGGAACGTCAAATTATAACTACTGCAAATGACAGGAAATCACACAAGGACCACTGAAGACCGCAACAGCCCTGAATGATAATATGAGCAACAGTAAAGAACGAGTGGCGTCATCTATGAACGACTACAAACCACATGAGAGACAAAGAATTACGTCAGCTAAGACCGACTGTTAACCACATGAGAAATGTCTTTGTCATTGAACCATCAGAGAAACTGGAGGGTTATTGTAATTTTTTTTTGTTTCAGCACCTGCAGCTCAATTGGGTCTTGCTCTAGAATAACGAATCAGGAGAAAATAAGAATGACATCTATAAATAAAAATTAAAGACATGAGTAATAACAAGTGACATTTATCAATGAACAGTTCTGATCACTGTGGCTTGAATGCTGGACATGGTTGGATGCATTTCTAGTTGTCAGGAACCTATACACACACAGTTATCAGTAACCTATACGCACACAGTCATAAGGGACTTATACACACGCAGTCGCCAGGAACCTATACGCACGCAGCAATCAGGAACATATACACACGCAGCAATCAGGAACCTATACACACGCAGCAATCAGGAACCTATACACACGCAGTCATCAGGCAACTACACCTGCAGTCATCAGGCACCTATACGCACGCAGTCGTCAGGAACCTATACGCACGCAGTCGTCAGGAACGTATACACACGCAGTGTTCAGGAAACTATACGCACGCAGTCGTCAGGAACCCATACACATGCAGTCATAAGGGACCTATACGCACGCAGTCGTCAGAAACTTATATGCATGTGTAACAGGTTTAATTCTTCCCACTTGCCATTGCTTGTTGTTGGTAGCTGTAGCTGTAGCTGTAGCTGTAGTGGTGAGTTTGGTGTGTTAGAGCTCCCTCTATGGGACTGTAGTTGTAGTATACCTGGCATTGCCGCGTCCTCTTCTCAGTCTGCGTTTACCCTTACTGAGAGAGGTACGTACCCAGAGCAGGTGGATCATAATGTACACTTTAGTATAGCTTAAACATGAGTCTGAGTGCTGTAACAGTGTTTTAGTGTATTTGATAATTAGTATAACAGTATAGTGTATTTCGGAGTTGATATCTATATTTGTAAAGTGTATTTGAGAGTTTAGGATTGCTAGCTTTGCTAACCATGCGGTTTTGCTTCTATGCTACTGTTATATCTCAATGAAAAGCTGCTTCAGCTTAATTGTCTCTTTCTCATGTTAGGCTGTCGATCTGGGGATGTGTGATCACTTTGCTCTGTGTTTTGTATTACGTGTCAGGTATGTAACCAACTCATTGCCATGTAAATGAAATGGTTTGTATTTTTCTTATAAGAGTACGTTTTCTATTCAATGTTGCTGAATAGCACAGGTTAGCATAGAACAGTGACCATGAACACCATGAGGGCAACTCTCCGGTGTATCTATACTCAGTCTGCGTTTACCCTGACTGAGAGAGGCTGTCGATCTGGGGATGTGTGATCACTTTGCTCTGTGTTTTGTATTACGTGTCAGATGTCCTGAATAAACGGCTGGGTGCCAAAAGAATCACCGTGTCAGTATCAAAATCACAACGCAAGACAGAGTACTAAACCGCTACACATGCAGTCATCAGGCAACTACACCTGCAGTCATCAGTGAATAAGTTCAAGGTTTGGTAGCCATGTGCTTCGTCCTTCTCTGCAAAGAGACTTGTTTACACATCTTTTTTTTTGTTTAATGTTTTTATGAAAACTCGAACTCTAAGTGAAGCTAAAGCTAATCTGCCACAGATTGAAGCAAGCAACAACCCAAGAGTGTTGAGCATGCTGAATACCTCATCCCCGGTGTGGCCTCTACTTTTCTCTGTATGTATGGCTTCTGTGCAGTGAGTAAGGGACACTACAATGCTTGAAATTAATGCTATCTTTAACTCAGTGTGCAATGGTCACTGGTGTGGCAGTGCATTTGGTCATGTCAAATCAAGATGAAACAACTGTGTTCAGTTGTATCTAGTCGGTGATGAAGTGGTGTGTTTGGTCACGTCTGGTCAGTCTTCTAACTAGCTGAAGTGCTTGTTGCTGGCCGGTGATGTAGCTGGTCAGTACTCACAGCTGTGTCTGTACGTAATGCTTGCTGGTCTGACAGGCGGCAGTCTGCCTCTCGGCTGCGGTCTGTAGGATGACGGCAGCGTTTCTGAGCGCCTCACAGGCGTCCAGCTCATGCAGCTTCATGGTCAGGTTACTCTGTAGACAGTTTATGTCATCTGGAACAGAACACAGAATCATAGCAGCACAGGTCGTACCATCAGTGCAGATCAGAACATCAGCACAGATCATTACATTGGCACACACTGGCTCCGCAAGAGAATCAAACAGACATCAGAAATCACTGCAGTTCATATCCATCAACACAAATCATGGTGCAAATCATATCCTGAGCTGGCATGATAACAGAAATACACATCATACCATGAATATGTATTCTAACTGGAAAGGGTATGGATGATAATGGTTTAATGGATAAATACAGACCCTACCATTAAACAAATCTTTTGTAATTTGATAACGCAACTGTGGATTAGATCAGATCATCTTTAGCCTGACCATAACAAAGCCGGGTTTTGTAAACTAAAAGCCAATAAAGCTCATGTAAATCCCGATGACTCTACCTTTGGCAATAAAATAAGGGTAGATGGAAAGATAAGTCAACTTTGAGCATTTCAAATAAAGAGTAGCCTATTTAACTCCCAAGAGTTAGTTTAATGACTGTCATCTTCAAATGCTGCTCACTTGCCATTGTTTTGGGTTGCCGCGGCTACAATGACATTTTTGAGTGTGTTTTTTTGTAGCTTTATCAGAGGAATGTATTAGGATTTAAATAAAGACGCCTGCTTATAAGGCAATGTCTGGTATTCCTTATCAATCTGAGCTCCACACGAGGCTCCGTGACGTGAAGGGACTATTTTGGGAGTCGGCTGGCTGTTGTTCAGGCTGAGTCACGTCAACATCACTTCCATCATCATGGAGTAGTTTTCTCAAGCCATTAACCACAGTGTATAGCTCAGTGAAGGCTCTTCTCACAGGATAGCCCCAGCTTACCAGCCCAGCTCATACCACAAGATAAGATTAATAGCCAAAAAATCCCTAGCTAGCCTTCCCAGCTATCATCCAACATCCATAGCCAAAACTTCTAACTAGCGCTCCCAGGCTTCATGCTCAGCTAGCAAGCTTACGTTCCCATCCAACATCCCCGGCAGCCTACCAGCTAAAATGCCTTTTCTATGTGCTTGCTGGTCTCAGAGGGTGGCTGTTGAAACGCCGCCTGAGGTGGCTCACCAGTGGGTGTCACACCTCAGGCTTTAGCCCATGTGATTTTCCTATCGCTTCGGTTCAGAAGCTTTCCACTTCCTGTAACCGTTCAGCAGGGAGGGATGTGAAGGGAAAGTCTCCCCTCCTCATCAGCGTAAGGGATCTACACAGACCTGCTGGTGTGGGAGGAAGCTCATGTGAGGAGGAGCTGGCTTTTATGGTTTAATGTCATGGGATTGAGGTATTAGGGTTTAGGTTTATTGTGATGGTCTGATCCACGCTGATGCCTGAACCCCATCACATTAAAGTAGTAAACCTTACTCTGTTTAACCTTAACCTCAACTTAATGCTATGCTTGAACACTAGTTAGGGAACTGGATCACATTTAAGCCTGTTCCACATTAAAACCTGATCCCTACTAATGCTTAAACCTCATCACTGGAACACATTACTGTTATGGGAATCATGGATGGATAGGGCATTATGCCAACTTACGAGTCATTCGTCAGCTGAATGCAAAGCTTGTAGACAGAGTGAGAAGAGACTATTAGAAGCTGTCACTTATAAAGGGCGTGTGGTCTTAATATCTGCACTGGAGAAATAGACCTCACACTGAATTTGAAGGGCAATGTGGTTTATGTCTTCAATGTTACATTTAAATCTTAAGGTGAACTCTTGAATAAAGTAACAGAGATTCACAGATGAGAGATGCCCCATGGTTTAAATTCATTCGAGGCATGACTTTTTCTAGGCAAGCTTATTTTTCATATTAGATGAACATTAGACTGAGAAAAAAAACAGCCAGAGTAGATTCTCCCACAGAAGGTATATTAGCAGCGAGCTAAACTTGAGTTTGGACAAACCTGGAAGCTAAAGGTTGCCTAACCCCTAACACTGACAGTGTTACATTGTGTTTACAAGCCCCAATCCATAGTGTAAACTCATTTTTAAAATGAATCCTGTTGTATTTGTTTGCTCTGCACTAGGGTTTCTATGGTTACATGGGGGAAAAGCATCTAAGAATACCAGCAGTGAGCAAGCCCTCCTCTCCTTGTAGCCAATGAGCAGGCAGCAAGGCAGTCTGACTGAGATTTTCCTACCTTTCTGCTGGGAGTTCTGTGCTGTGAGGTTCGCCTCAATGGCCTTATGCATCTCAATCTCATTTTCCAGTGCTGTAATGTTCACATTCAACAGGACCTGCGAGAGGAGGGAAAATAACACAATGCTGTCATTGAATGACTAATCAAAACACCGGGGATACCGAACCGTGTGTGTTTGTGTGTATATGTGTGTATGTGTGTGTTTGTGTGTATGAGGGAGTGTGTGTGTTTGTGTGTATGAGTGTGTGTGTGTGTTTGTGTGTATATGTGTGTGTGTGTGTGTGTGTGTGAGAGTGTTTGTGTGTGTGTGTTTGTGTGAAAGTGTCTGTTTGTATGTCTGTGTGTATGAGTGTGTGAGTGTGTGTGTGTGTGTGTATGTGTGTGTGTGTGTGTGTTAAGTCAGGACGCTGACTGGAGTGTGTGTTTGTAGCCAGCCGGCGGGCTAGCTATGCCAAGCAGTGCCCCGTATCGCATATTTGATTCTGAGAGAGTGCAGGCATGTTCTCAGCCACCTCCTCATATGGAGATGAGAGCTGCCTTTGAAAATAACAGTCTTTTAGTGTAATGCTCGGCGGGCATATTTATACATGTTTACGTAAGGTCGATGTCATGGGCACTCGGGAAGGGGGACTACGCTTGAACATGGCTCCGTGTGAGACAGGGTTTGGGGGAGAAGAGGCCGCGTGCTTCAAGGCTCCCACTCTTCCAGGAAGAGAGCGTTAGCCCCCTCCACGCTCCAAGCCCACTCCAGCTGGATAGGGCTGCTTTTAATATCTGCCACGGCTGGATTTGCATACAGCGGCCCTGTGGTCACATGGGTCCGCTCTGGGGGACTTGATTGTTGGCTAAACGGAAAAATGAACCTGCTGAGATTGAAACCTCTGGAGTCTCCATTGAGAGTTCTTCCCGCTGAGTGGGGTACTTCACTCCCCTCATATTGTCCCTCATACAGGACTGAGGTACATCACACCCCTCATACAGGACTGAGGTACATCACACCCCTCATACAGGACTGAGGTACATCACACCCCTCATACAGGACTGAGGTACATCACACCCCTCATGCAGGACTGAGGTACATCACATCCCTCATGCAGGACTGAGGTACATCACACCCCTCATACAGGACTGAGGTACATCACACCCCTCATGCAGGACTGAGGTACATCACACCCCTCATACAGGACTGAGGTACATCACACCCCTCATGCAGGACTGAGGTACATCACACCCCTCATGCAGGACTGAGGTACATCACACCCCTCATACAGGACTGAGGTACATCACACCCCTCATGCAGGACTGAGGTACATCACACCCCTCATGCAGGACTGAGGTACATCACACCCCTCATGCAGGACTGAGGTACATCACACCCCTCATGCAAGACTGAAAGCAAGGAAAGCAAGAAGCAGGAATAGTCTAGGCGCCTGTTGGCATTTGACTTTGAATCAGATTCGACCGTGATGTACATGTTTGTGCCAGATTGGGGTCAGATCGACCCAAAAACGATTTGCTCTCCTGGATAGATCCTGATGAGTTGGCATTAAACTCTTCTAAAAAGGTAGACAGTGAAATATACTACTGGGGGACATGTGGGGGACATATCCCTACTAACAGATACACTCAAGGAAACTAACAAGCATATTTTTTTGTCAGAAATAGTCTAACTGACCAGTCAGCAAATGGTGCCAGAGCAAATAATGCCCTGACCTGGCACCACACTATGCCACATCCTCCCCAAAGCTATGTGCTATCTGCTTTTCTCCTGCTATCCTTGAGGATTTTCTGTTACACAGAAACAAAACCAAAACTAGAGACAGAGATCCAGAGAGTTAGAAACGTGGTGAGATGACCTGAGGACAGGGAGTGACAGAGAACTTCAAGGCAATTGGCAAGCACATCTCTTTACCAGGAACAACCCTGTATAAACATGCCGCTCCAAACCGACAAACTTTGCTGACACAAACAGACACAGACGGAGCCATTTAAAGGAAAATAAAACTCAGGGAGATCTAAACACTCATCCACCGGGCTCCCCCTGAGAAAGGCATTCAGGGCATGGGGCGGATTCTGTCACCATACTCACGTTCTCCTGCCGACAGTCGTCCAGGGACACGTTGAGCTGCCTGAGTGTCTCCTTGTGCCCGTCGATCTGGCCCTGCAGCAGCGTCTGGTTGTCCCAGCCCTGCCTGACCAGGGCCTCCAGGGCCCGCCGGTCCTTGGTCCACATGACTTTGGCCCCCTCCAGCTTCTCGTTGAGGGTCTGCAGCTCCTGGCGGCACTGTCCCGCTCCCTTCATGTCGGGGGAGGTGGCCCACACCACGATGATGATGAGCGAGATGATGGACCAGAGGGCCAGGCAGGCGATCAGTACGTTGCGCGTGGTCTGGGAGGACTTGGAGCTGGCCATCCTTACACACGCAGGAGCTCAGGCGGGCTTGTGGGCGAGTCGGGCCGCTGGTTAAAAATATCCTCCTGGGAGTCGAAAGGTACTGGGTCTGCTTTGTCCCACGCTGTGTGTGTGTGAATGTTCACACGTGTGTCTGTGTGTCTGTGTGAGTGAGTGAATGAGTGTGTCTGTGAGCTCAGAGGTGCTGTGATACTCTCGGCGTGTGAAATGAGTCTCTTTGCGAGTGGACTTCCCCTAAAAACCACTGCCTGAGCAGGGCAGGAAAGGGGTGTGGCTCTGCCCCAACTGATGGAAGGAGGAGAGTTAACCTGCTGTTCTCTACGGAGAGGGAGAGAGAGAGAGAGAGAGAGGGAGAGAGGGAAAGTGGGAAAGTGGAAGAGAGAGAGAGGGATAGAGGGCGGGAGGGGCTAGAGAAAGTGTGGCAAGAGAGAAAGCAACAGAATAAGAGACCAAAGGGGAAAGAGTGAGTGAGAGAGAATTAGAGAAGTTGAGAAAGAGGGAGGGGATGAAAGAGAGAGAGAGAGAGAGAGAAGGAAAGAGAGGGAGAAGGAAGGTCGGGTATAGAGAGAGGGAGATGAGAAGCACACAAGGAGTAAGAGGGAGAGAGTGAGTCAGACAGATTCACAGAGCAAAAGAGAGAGAGAACAGAGAATGAGGAAATCTGATCTCAGATAAGCAGATAAAGTGCTTTCCCCACACGTGTCCTCAGATTGCTCTGGGGGGAAAACGAAAGCTAAAGATGTTCCCTCTTTCCCCTGAAAGGACGAGTGTTTCTCTTTCTATTTCCCAATCTGACAGGAGGGCTTGGCAGCGACGCGGCGCGGGTGAGCTCTGAGGGTGGCGCTGGAACAGCAGCGGTGGCTCTGAGCCCTCAGGGACGCTCATCCAGGGAACACTCCGACTGCTTGTTTGGCTCTTCAGCTATGTCTTATTTTAAACACTTTCACTAGCACCCGCGGCGGAGCTGCCACTGCTGAAGACTCAGTCTTTCCTGGACCGGTGCCAGCCCCTCACTCTGCCCTCGCTGCTACAGCCCGCACCTCTGCCCAACAGCCACGCCCTGTGCCACCCCGTGCCACTTTTCCGCTGCCACGGCACTGCTACTTCTCTCAAGTCGGTGCCTCTAGATGATGGCACCGCCGTGCAAAAGCCCCCCTGCCCCAGAGGGGTGGGCAGAGCAAGGGTCAGAGGTCATGGACTGGAAGGGGAGGAGGAGAAGGAGGAGGAGGAGGGGGAGAAGGAGGAGGACGGGGAGGAGGAGGGGGAGAAGGAGGAGGACGGGGAGGAGGAGAGGGAGGAGGAGGAGGAGAAGGAGGAGGAGGGGGAGGAGAAGGAGAAAGAGGAGGAGGAGGAGGAGTGGAGGAGGAGGCAAGTGATAGGAATGAGGAGGCTTGGGCAGCATTTGGCAACATTCAGTAGCTCAGTTACTGCCAACGAAGGAAAAGGCCACAGTTAAACAAACATCAAACATAACCACACTGGGTGCTCTGGCGCTCTCTCTCTCACAAACACACACACACACACACACACACACACTCACTTTATCTGTGTTTCTGACTTGTTCCCTCTTTATTTCACCCTCTCTTCTTCTCTCTTTTTCATATTTCTCTCTCTCTCTTTGCTCTCTCTCTTCTCTCTTCTATCTCTTTCTCTATCTATCTGTCCTCCCTATTTCTCGTTTGTTTTGGGAAAATAGCTGTGGTGTTTTGCTGAATCTAACTAAGCATCAAGAAAAATAAGCAGTTTTAAATCAAAGCTGCTTCATATTGTCAACCCTACTCTAACTCTATTTCAATTCTACTCTGGCCCTGCCTGGAACTCTGTGGTTCACCTCTCTGTGAGCATAAAGATCCACATGTATCCACATTTATGATTATTATTGCTTAGACATGAGGGTTTCATTTACACGTTTCAGTTTTCTTGTTATCTTACACTCCCATTTTGCAGCATGTTGCATTTTCACAAAGTCACGCAATTTCTGGTTGCAATTTTCTCTTATTACCGGAATGCTTCCACAGAAGACTGCCCAGTCATGGACTTTCTGCCTTATTTGTGACTGATTTTATTTACTGTAACTCAAACTCACTGCAATAGCAGCAGCAAATTTAGTTATTTGGCCACAACAAACCCCCATAACATCCTGGTGGGAATAAATACATGCAATTTATACTGCAACTTTAACTCCAATTGTTGAGAATTCCAACAGCAGATTCAGTCACTTTTGACCATAACAGTCACAACAAACCATTGCCACAGGAGAGGAAGGGAAATATATAGAGAGAGAGGGGAAGAGAGGGGGAATGTGTTTGTGTGTGTGTGTGTGTGTGTGTGTGTGTGTGTGTGTGTGTGTGTGTGTGTGTGTGTGTGTGTGTGCGTGCGTGCGTGCGTGCATGCGTGCGTGCGTGCGTGCGTGCGTGTGTTTGGAGGGAATTCCTTTGCACATTGTGAAGACTGGAGGCTCAGAGAATAGCTAAAGAGCAGCCTCTTCTGGTAGAAAGGAGAAATGTATCGTGAAATATATACACACACACACACCACATGGTTAAGACATATACCAGTGTATTGTATATATAACAACTCACTCGCACCCATACATCGTGTTAAATATGTGTGATTAGGGGATCCGGAATGATCTGCAGCTCCTGTGACCCCAAGAGCCCCATTTAATCCAGACCCATCCATCCCTACTAAAGTAAAGTCTGTGAACGCCTGTGTACCTTCTGCCACGCCAATAAGATGACAGCCCATTTGCAAGGGTGTCTCCTGACTGCTATAACAATGCACAGTAATCCTTTCCTGATGGCTGCCAAAACAGTGTCATGTTGTGAGTGCCCACTAATCCTGTCCTGTCAAAACAACCAACACTTATCCAGGGACCTCCACCCGGCACCAACCCAGCCTGCTGGAGTTAAACTATTTACCCAGGATGGTGACCCCTGCCCTGGGTGTTAGCCGGAGCTAAGCCAGCCGCCCATTAAAAGGCTGAGTGAGGGCCTGTCAGCAGGTGTGAAGCATGCAGCAGGGACCCATCAGCTAGATGTGTGAGGGGACAGGACTCTGTGTGGTGTGAGAGGAGAGGAGAAGAGTCTGTGTGGTGTGAGAGGAGAGGAGAAGAGTCTGTGTGGTGTGAGAGGAGAGGAGAAGAGTCTGTGTGGTGTGAGAGGAGAGGAGAAGACTCTGTGTGGTGTGAAAGGAGAAGACTCTGTGTGGTGTGAGAGGAGAGGACTCTGTGTGGTGTGAGAGGGGAGGAGAAGACTCTGTGTGGTGTGAGAGGAGAGGACTCTGTGTGGTGTGAGAGGAGAGGAGAAGACTCTGTGCGGTGTGAAAGGAGAAGACTCTGTGTGGTGTGAGAGGAGAGGACTCTGTGTGGTGTGAGAGGAGAGGACTCTCTGTGGTGTGGTGTGAGAGGAGAGGACTCTGTGTGGTGTGAGAGGAGAGGACTCTGTGTGGTGTGAGAGGAGAGGAGAGGACTCTCTGTGGTGTGGTGTGAGAGGAGAGGACTCTGTGTGGTGTGAGAGGAGAGGAGAGGACTCTGTGGTGTGGTGTGAGAGGAGAGGACTCTGTGTGGTGTGAGAGGAGAGGAGAGGACTCTCTGTGGTGTGGTGTGAGAGGAGAGGACTCTGTGTGGTGTGAGAGGAGAAGACTCTGTGTGGTGTGAGAGGAGAGGACTCTGTGTGGTGTGAGAGGAGAAGACTCTGTGTGGTGTGAGAGGAGAGGACTCTGTGTGGTGTGAGAGGAGAGGAGAGGACTTCTACCTCAAAGGTAGGTGTGCTTAATGGTATAGTTACAATGTAACAAGAGTAATGTAATATGTCCCAAAAAGGTACTGTAGTTCATAATTTAACATTTCATGTTCCAGATTGTGGCAGATACTATGTGTTGATGTGTATATACAGATTAGACATTGTTTGACTGTGTGTGTATCTACCTGATGTACAGTCGTATGCAAAAGTTTGGGCACCCCTGATCATCTTTATTCCTTTCATTTATAAATTGTTGGGCGTTTGGATCAGGAACTTCTTTGTCAAATATATAATACTACATGGACACAGTGATATTTTAGAAGTGAAATAAGGTTCATTAGATAAACAGAGAATATGCCAAATGGATAATAACAGAATTAGACAGGTGCATAAATTTGGGCACCCCAACAGAAAAATCACAATAATATTTACTAGAGCCTCCATTTCCCCAAAATAACAGCCTCTAGACGCTTCTTATAGCCTCTGATGAGTGTCTGGATTCTGGATGAAGGTATTTTGGACCATTCTTCCTTACAATACAGCTCCAGCTCTGTAAGGTTTGATGGGTGCCTAGCGTGGACAGCCCGCTTCAAGACATCCCATGTATTTTCAATTATATTGAAAACTAAAATAATGGGGCCCAAGTCTGGGGACTTGGATGGCCATTCCAGAACATTGTAGTTATTCCTCTGCATAAATGGCTTTGTGGATTTGAAGCAATGTTTCGTGTTATTGTCCTGCTGGAACACCCAACTCCGCCATAACTTCAGCTTTGTTACAGATTCTTGAACATTATTGTCAAGAATTTGCTGGTACTGAGTTGAATCCATGCGACTATCAACTTTAAATAGATTTCCAGTTCCTGTACTAGCCACACAGTTCCACAGCATGATGGACCCCCCACCAAATTTTACTGTGGGCAGCAAGTGTTTTTCTAGGAATGCTGTATTCATTTGCCTCCATGCGTAACGCCTCTTGTTGTGACCAAATATCTCTATCGTTGTCTCATCATTCCACAGCACTTTGTTCCAAAATGAGCCTGGCTTGTTCAAATGTAGTTTGGCAAACCTCAAGCGAGCTTGTTTGTGGCGTGTGTGCGGAAAAGGCTTCTTCTGCATCACTCTCCCATACAGCTGTTTTCTGTGCAATGTGCGCTGAATGGTTGAGCAATGCACAGTGACACCATCTGCAGCAAGATGACCTTGCAGGTCTTTGGAGGTGTTCTGAGGGTTATTCTTGACCATTCTGACCATTATTCGGCTTTGCCTCTTTGTTATTTTTCTTGGCCTGCCACTTCTGGCCTTAGCAAGAACTGTGCCTGTTGCCTTCCACTTCATAATAAAATTCATCACAGTGGAAACTGATAGCTGAAACCTCCAGGATAACTTTTTGTAGCCTTCCCCTAAACCAAACTGCTGAACAATCTTTGTTTTCAGATCATTTGATAGCTGTTTTGATGCCCCCATGTTGCCACTGTTCAGAGGAAAATCAAAGAGAAGCACAACTTGCAATTGGCTACCTTAAATACCTTTTCTAATGGTTGGATGCACCTTTCTATGGAATTGTAGGCTTAACAAGCTAATCAGAGTAATTCTGTGTTGCAGTTTATCAGCATTGAGTAGGTACAGGTATTCAAATCAACAAAATTATGAGGGTGCCCAAACTTTTGCACAGCCTATTTTTCACATTTGATTTAATTTCACACCACCAAATACTGCTACACTAAATATCTTTGTCTGGAAAACACCCCAGCACTCAGTGATAACTAGAAAATAAATATTTTACCACTGTGATCTTTTTTGGTGAAGACAGAGTAAATTATCATGCAGCCTTAGAGGGGTGCCTAAACTTTTGCATACGACTGTATGTTTTTCTCTTCTTGTTTCCATTCATTACTTACCTGCCTTGTGCTCGGCCATTCGCCCATCAGGCTTCACGATGAGGCTCACCTGTTGTGGAGTCTTATTGCCTCTGGTCTTTGAGCTGATCAGTGGTATGGACCCGTCTCTGGACACAGAGTGGAGGCGATGGTGTCTCAAGTTTAACAAACCCAGCAGACAGGAGAGGGTGAGGAAGATAGTTCTATTTATTATACGGCTCTTCAGAATGCTCCAAAAAGTACCGTTGATTTGAACGGGCCATCCCAACGTTCGCCGGTGAATATATCCTGATATTCACCGCTGCAAAATGATATTGACCGCTGGCAACGGGTTTTGTGCTTCTAATCCACATATTTCATATCATTCCGCAACGCGTCGGGGTGATGTTCGCCCTTTCGGGATTTATTTTTGGATAATGACCTCCGGACAATACATTATCCCTTACATGATGTATATTGTATTACATGTTCACCATATTGTTAATTGAAATGATGTAATTATATGATCTAAGGAATTATACTGAAACTGTAGGGCAATTATCCTGAATTAGCTTGACTGATTAATGCTCAATAATATATGATAATATTATTATTATTATATAATATAATATTAAGGCCTAGATGACATTATGAACACTCTGTGTGCGTAATTATGTTCTGTGTGTAACAGTTTCCTGTCAAGGCTGTGAAGCCCTGTTATCACAGCTAAGGGTCATCACTTTAAACTCATGGCCCTAAAAAAAAAATCGTTGTGTCTCTGTCCACGTGGGGTACTCACACACACTGCGACGGACACACTGTTTTCTTTGGTGGGTGTCTGCTGGTTTTGGATTAGGGCTGATGTGTGTGAGTTTGTGTGTGTGTGTGGTTTTGTGCCGTCTATCAGTCAGCAGCTCTAGATAGAAGAGAGGTGTGGGAGGCTAACCACAGGTTCATCCAGGCTCATAACCAGAGATACACACAGGGCAAGGAGACCTATCAGATGGGCATGAACGCCTTTGGAGATCTGGTGAGTCGCATGGCCGCTGTGCCTCATTCAGACAGCCCAGATGGAGCTTTTAACATGGAGCGGTTTTATGTCCATAATTTGAATTATATTCTTAATTCAATTTTATGAATATAGTGCCAAAACAATCAAATTGTCTCAAGGCGCTTTACAGAGCCCAGGGCCTGAACCCTTCCTGGAGCAAGCACAATGGCGGCTATTCACATTTTGATTTGGTGTACCTTTACAATATGATACATTTAGATATTATCAAAATCTTTTTACCTTGTAATATAATGTAATGCATCACTGAATGTATAATTGAATGTGACATGAATTAGTTATAAATGTATCTATTCATATCAAACCCATGATTCTTGTGTTGTGTGGACCTTGCTCAACCAATGTTACTGTGTATACTGTATATTTGTCTTTAATCTGTCCTCGTGTTCTATGCTGCTGTTTGCCCACCAGACAGAAGAGGAGTTTGCGGAGCGCGCTCAGTCTCTACTTCCTGCTCGTCACCTGAGGAGCAC
>NC_137921.1:34974770-34982270 GCF_963457725.1 Sprattus sprattus | reverse complement strand
AATACTTCAAATAATATGGCAATAAAAACTGACATATGTTGAAAATAAAAATCTAGGCTAGGATTGTAATGTTAGAGCTAGAATTATTCAATTCAATTAAATTGTATTTATATAGCGTCAAAACAATACAATTGTCTGAAGGCACTTATGCATTATATAATTCTAATCATAAGAGAGAGAGAAATGCAAAGTAAGAATTCTGGCCTTACTCTCATAGTACAGATACTGGTGTGAAGTACAGGCTCTTAAATGGATTAAAGTTTAAAAGTGAACAGTAGGGGTGAAAAGTTTACAACTGTGTATTTTCATTTGTGTTGTCTTTACTACCTGTATGTTGTAAAATCAATAAATACAATGTTAAAAAAAAAAAAAAGTGAACAGTAGCCCTGTGAAGGACATTTCTACCAGCTGTTACAATACTGATAACAACAGTAATTGCTCAGCTCTTAGAGTTGACAAACATCTCTTTTAAATAAGGCCATGGACGACAAGTATCGCTCTTAGAGCTTCAAACATCTCATCCATGTCGCTACTAGTTCTCCCTGTCACAGACTTGACACTCAATGGACGCCGAGTCGAGTCTTCCTTCCCTGTCTGTTTTGTCGCGTTACGTCTACTGTGTGTGATATGCACCGATGGACACACCAGGGCTTCTTCTTTCCAATGTCTTATTTAGGTCATTTTTTATTTCTTTATTTTTGATTGGTTTAAATTTGGATTACAATATTTCAAACATTCTTATTAAGCATATATACCATAACATATCCCAAACATGTCATAACCCCCCCACCCCCCTAGTCACATGAGATATATTCATATAGTAACAAATCATATCAAATCATATAACAAAAGCACACTAATGTCAACAGATTCTCACATTCAAATTAGATCTTTAATTAAACTAGTTCTTTAATACAAATAATCAATAAATCCCCTCAAATGCATTAAAACTAAATTAACTTGCCTGTTTTTAAAGTGTAAGGAGTACAAAGAATAGATATTTGTGTTCAAATGTGGGGGGGGGGGGGGGATAAATAATAAATGTTAATTGAAAACTCTCCTGAAGTAGTGAGACCAGATCATGGCCAGACTCCAGAACCAGGTGCAGATTGGGTCCCGGCTCGGCCGGCAGCCAGACAAACTCAAGCTCATTATTACCCCTCCCCGCCACCCAAGAGTGTGGATGTGTGTGTGCGTGTGGGTGTGTGTGTGCGTGTGGGTGTGTGTGTGCGTGTGGGTGTGTGTGTGCGTGTGGGTGTGTGTGTGCGTGTGTGTGTGTGGTGTGTGTGAGTGTGTGTGTGTGTGTGTGTGTGTGTGTGTGTGTGTGTGTGTGTGTGTGTGTGTGTGCGCACGCACGCGCGTGTGTGTGCGCACGCACGCGTGTGTGTGTCAGCAAGAAGAAGTGCCACTGTCGGTGAACAGAGACGCCACAGCACACACCACAATGAGGAGTAGCCAAGAGCACCAGCCTGGGATGGAAACGAGACGGAAGAAACGACTGTGTTTGGTCCTCTTGGTCTCGCTCCAGTGTAAGCCTTTAAAATGTCTCCTCTGCTCCTGATGTTTCTGGTTTTCCATTGAAGGTTATGTCTCAGACACGGAATATTATTGTGCAGTTATGCTCATCCATTTTTTGATTTCAACACTAAGCAATGCTTAGATTTTGATACTTTCTATTATGTATTGTATCAACACATTGATGTAGCATTGGAACGGACCATCATACTCCATGCGCTGTCAATCTATCCAGATGCCTTTAGAAATGCCACTTGAAAATGAATCAGTAATGAACTATGTCTGTATCAGTTTTCTAGTTGTTAACATATGCATTGTCCCATCCCCAGACATGTGTTTGTTATATAACTAATATACTTTTTGATCCACTACCTATTTCATTATTTTAATCCAAAGGATGTGTACAGGGACTACAATCCACTGGCAAAATGCGTTAAACACATCTTTATTTTTAATCTTATTCGCAACCTTTATTTTCCTCGTCTTGCTGTTCCTGTACATGACTGTGTGTTGTGTTTCCTGGCATTTTCACAGGAAGTGAGGTAATTTAGTTAATTCTGTTCTCCTCTGCAGGGGTTTCTTTGGCAGCAGGCGCAGTGGGCACAGAGGGCTCAGACGTGGCGGTGACCAGAGGGCAAAGTGCCACCCTGGAATGCCCGCTGGAGACCAACCTCACGGTGGGCATGATCACCTGGTACAAGCAGAGCCCAGGCGAGGGCCCAAACATGGTCCTGAACTACGCCCTGAATGGGTCCTCTGAGGTCCGGTATGGTCTGGGGTTCCACTCTGGCCGGTTCTTGGTCCAGTCTGGGAAGAACGACTCGCTGCCCCACCGGCTACTGATCAGCACCGCGGTGGAGTCGGACGCCGCCACCTACTACTGCGGCTTCTCCAATAAAAATGAGCTGCAAAAGGATCCCTAAGTCATCTCTCTTCACAAATGCAGCGCTAGTTTAGTTTATTTTATTTGTTTAGTTTATTTGTTTTCCAATGTCTTCAAATAAACATTTTTCAAACAGCAGTTAAACGAAGAGATTGGCCTCATGTTGTGTTTTGTTTCAATCGAGGGTTTAAAGACACAGGGTGTCTGACTGCATTCTGCTGCTAAGGGAAGATAATGAGGTTTGCCAAGAAGCCTGATCCTCCTCTCCACTCTGGTTGCCTTCTGTATTCATGCCAGCTATGGGTGCGATTTAACCATTTTATTTTATCAGCCCTGGTGGCGTTTATAACCCTCCGTTTAATGAGGTGTAATCACCCCACACCATAGGACCAGTCTGGCACCCTTGTGATGGTAGACACAAAACTGCACCAACAACACCATCTAATAGCGTCTGATGTTGTAACCATCTAAGAGCTGATGTTGTGCGAGCGGCCTTTTCCTGTTTTTCATCTCCCATAACTGCCTAACTGACACGTGTTTTCACCACAGAGGTTACGCTAGGCTTTAGGAAACCCCTCATGTTCCACTCGGTTGGATTTCCACCACATCTCCCTCACCCTCCAAACAACCTCACATCTCCCTCACCCTCCAAACAGCACGCCTGGGGGCCGGAATAATTGTGTTCCAGAGAATAAACACCGGCTTAATGCTTTAATGTGTTAATGTGTTAATATGCTAATGTTTTAATGTTTAATACTGCTTTATGTTTTGACTCTGTTCATGTTAAACTATGTCCCACAGTCTGCAGCACCCAAAACTCTGAGATCCTATGGAATGTTATGAAGCATGCAAAACCAGATCTTTTGGATGAAAAGCTGCACGATATTCATCACGCATTTATGGTTAACATTCAAGAAGCCCATCTCAGACACACGTACACTATGATTTATTCCGAACCTTAAGCTGTTCAGATATCTGAGGGTTACAGAATGTTTATCTTGGGGGGTTGATCCAAACTCAATCGATAGGCACAGCAGACTTCAGTAAAGTCAGAACCCTTCAGGAGAGAGGATACGTTTAAGGAGATAGGACAAGTTTAAGAAGTAATGATAAGTTAAGGAGAAACGATATGTTTAGGGAGAAAAGATAAGTTTAAGGAGAAAGGATGGTAATTTTGAGTATATGTTCAAAGTGCCCATTCTGGGGACAGTGCCTCAAACGGTTTGATTATTTTAAGCAGAAGGATGTTTATCACAGGTGTTATTGTAAAGCACGATGGAAAGGCCCATGTGTCCAGTGGGTCCTATTCATGGTTGATTGCACCCATCTACAAGCTCCTGAGGGGGTTGTCTGTTGTGTGTGTGTGTGTGTGTGTGTGTGTGTGTGTGTGTGTGTGTGTGTGTGTGTGTGTGTGTGTGTGTGTGTGTGTGTGTGTGTGTGTGTGTGTGTGTGTGTGTGTGTGTGTGTGTGTGTGACACTATGGAGCACTGGGGGTAGGAGAGTGTGTGCTCGCATGTGTCTGCGGGAGTCTTCATGTGTCTTTATGTTACCGGTGTATCTTTGTTCCTGTGTGGATTTGTCAGTTTATACATCAGTGTGTCTCTCTCTGTCTCTCTTCTCTCTATCTTTCTCTCTCTGTCTCTCTCTCTCTCTCTGTGTGTGTGTGTGTGTGTGTGTGTGCACATGCATATCGGTATCTCTGTGTTCATGTGTTTGTGTGTGTGTGTGTGTGTGTGTGTTTGTGTGTGCCAGTGAGTCTTAATCCTGGGATGCCAGGTGTCAGCTACAGACTGACCCAAGATGAGGCTGAGAGGAGGACTGCTGATATGTCTGCTCCTGCTGCGGTAACTACCTATGCCTGCCTACCTACTACCTATGCCTGACATAGGTACATTACACTGTGCCTGATTTAGCCAGTAACTATCGGTAATCGTAACTACCAACAACACTGTACCTGATTTAGTCAGTAAATATCGGTAACTACCTATAACACTGTGCCTGATTTAGTCAGTAACTATCGTTTACAGTAACTACCTATAACACTGTACCTGATTTAGTCAGTAAATATCGGTAACCACCTATAACACTGTACACCGATTTAGTCAGTAACTATCGGTAACGGTAACTACCTATAACACCATACCTGATTAAGTCAGTAACTTTTGGTAACTGTAACTACCTATAACACTGTACCTGATTTAGTCAGTAAATACCAGTAACTACCTATAACACTGTACCTGATTTAGTCAGTAACTATCGGTTACGGTAACTACCTATAACACTGTACTGGATTTCGTCAGTAAATACCGTTAACTACCTATAACACTGTACCTGATGTAGTCAGTCACTATTGGTAATGGTAACTACCTATAACACTGTATCTGATGTAGTCAGTAACTATCTGTAACTAGTAACTACCTATAACAGTGTGCCTGAGCTGACAGTGTAGTGTAGGTCTTATCATTTCTGGAATGTTATGAAGCATGCAA
Source organism: Sprattus sprattus (assembly GCF_963457725.1). Taxonomy (NCBI): domain Eukaryota; kingdom Metazoa; phylum Chordata; class Actinopteri; order Clupeiformes; family Clupeidae; genus Sprattus; species Sprattus sprattus. The sequence continues at coordinate 34,977,383 of NC_137921.1, read as the reverse complement.
AACCAGATCTTTTGGATGAAAAGCTGCACGATATTCATCACGCATTTATGGTTAACATTCAAGAAGCCCATCCCAGACACACGTACACTATGATTTATTCCGAACCTTAAGCTGTTCAGATATCTGAGGGTTACAGAATGTTTATCTTGGGGGGTTGATCCAAACTCAATCGATAGGCACAGCAGACTTCAGTAAAGTCAGAACCCTTCAGGAGAGAGGATACGTTTAAGGAGATAGGACAAGTTTAAGAAGTAATGATAAGTTAAGGAGAAACGATATGTTTAGGGAGAAAAGATAAGTTTAAGGAGAAAGGATGGTAATTTTGAGTATATGTTCAAAGTGCCCATTCTGGGGACAGTGCCTCAAACGGTTTGATTATTTTAAGCAGAAGGATGTTTATCACAGGTGTTATTGTAAAGCACGATGGAAAGGCCCATGTGTCCAGTGGGTCCTATTCATGGTTGATTGCACCCATCTACAAGCTCCTGAGGGGGTTGTCTGTTGGTGTGTGTGTGTGTGTGTGTGTGTGTGTGTGTGTGTGTGTGTGTGTGTGTGTGTGTGTGTGTGTGTGTGTGTGTGTGTGTGTGTGTGACACTATGGAGCACTGGGGGTAGGAGAGTGTGTGCCAGAGGGTGTGTGCTCACATGTGTCTGCGGGAGTCTTCATGTGTCTTTATGTTACCGGTGTATCTTTGTTCCTGTGTGGATTTGTCAGTTTATACATCAGTGTGTCTCTCTCTGTCTCTCTTCTCTCTATCTTTCTCTCTCTGTCTCTCTCTCTCTCTCTGTGTGTGTGTGTGTGTGTGTGTGTGTGTGTGTGTGTGTGCACATGCATATCGGTATCTCTGTGTTCATGTGTTTGTGTGTGTGTGTGTGTGTGTGTGTTTGTGTGTGCCAGTGAGTCTTAATCCTGGGATGCCAGGTGTCAGCTACAGACTGACCCAAGATGAGGCTGAGAGGAGGACTGCTGATATGTCTGCTCCTGCTGCGGTAACTACCTATGCCTGCCTACCTACTACCTATGCCTGACATAGGTACATTACACTGTGCCTGATTTAGCCAGTAACTATCGGTAATCGTAACTACCAACAACACTGTGCCTGATTTAGTCAGTAAATATCGTTTACAGTAACTACCTATAACACTGTACCTGATTTAGTCAGTAAATATCGGTAACCACCTATAACACTGTACACCGATTTAGTCAGTAACTATCGGTAACGGTAACTACCTATAACACCATACCTGATTAAGTCAGTAACTTTTGGTAACTGTAACTACCTATAACACTGTACCTGATTTAGTCAGTAAATACCAGTAACTACCTATAACACTGTACCTGATTTAGTCAGTAACTATCGGTTACGGTAACTACCTATAACACTGTACTGGATTTCGTCAGTAAATACCGTTAACTACCTATAACACTGTACCTGATGTAGTCAGTCACTATTGGTAATGGTAACTACCTATAACACTGTATCTGATGTAGTCAGTAACTATCTGTAACTAGTAACTACCTATAACAGTGTGCCTGAGCTGACAGTGTAGTGTAGGTCTTATCATTTCTTCGAAGGGCAACAGGGGATGACGAAGAGGAGTCCTTTGCCTTCACTGTCCTGTGGTTGACACAACACCAGGCTCTATAGGGTAACCCTAACCCTAACCCTCAGCTGGACCAGAGCTGATCTGTAAGACCCTCTCTCGATCAGGGCTAGATCCATCACAGGTGTTCTCTGGAAAGGCATGTCGGCCTGGAAGCATCTTGGCGTGAAATGTATCTGTGTTCCTAGTAATGAAAGCAGCAGTGCTTTGACAGGTTTGCGCGCGGAGGCAAGGCTCGTGGGAAGAAGGTTCACGTGAGGAAGCCCCAAAGTCTGGAGGCGTACTTCAGCTCAGGAATCTTCCTGGTTGTCAAAGGTAGGAGCTCTAACAGTGTCATGAAGAAGCAATGCTGTTTCTGCTCTTTATTAGCACTGGAACTAGTGAGGCTATTTTACACGATCTTAAATACTCCTAAATATATTGATCATTTTAATAAAAAAACTAATGTAAAAATGTTAATTAAAAAGCGTGTATGTGTATATGACATATAACGACAAATGTGACAATGAAATTCATATAATAAAATAATAAGTTGATTCATCCTGAGGAATATTGGTGGGTTTTATGTAATGATGCCCGCTCTGAAACTCTGATATCCACTCTGAAGGAGATGCTCCCACGGTTCCTAAGATCCACATTCTGGTCCCCACCAGCGACCCGTCTGGTTCTGGACACTCCGCTGTCATGTGCGTGGTGACGGGTCTGCACGCCGGTGTGGTAGACATCACCTGGAGCATCAACCACTCTCCGGTTCACCCGAGACACACCAGTGTGCAGGCGCAGCGCCAGAAGGATGGCACCTACATGATCAACGCCGTCCTCTTCCTGTCCCAGGACAACTGGAGCCCTCAGCACACGTACCGCTGCACCGTCACCCAGGGCGGGAGGGTCTACCGGGAGCAGGCTCGGCCCGACAGCTGCTGAAGCTCGTGCAGGGTTCTTCTCTCCAGGCACGCTTTCTGTGGCCACGCTGGTGCTGGTCTCTGCCCGCAGTGTTTCTCATGTAGTT
>NC_137921.1:34964770-34967270 GCF_963457725.1 Sprattus sprattus | reverse complement strand
CCTTCTCTCTCTCTCTCTGGCGTGAGGTCTATGCAGTGCTCTCTCTCTTTCTACTTCTCTCTCTCTCTCTGGCGTGAGGTCTATGCAGTGCTCTCTCTCTTTCTCCTTCTCTCTCTCTCTCTGGCGTGAGGTCTATGCAGTGCTCTCTCTCTTTCTCCTTCTCTCTCTCTCTCTGGCGTGAGGTCTATGCAGTGCTCTCTCTCTCTCTCCTTCTCTCTCTCTCTCTGGCGTGAGGTCTATGCAGTGCTCTCTCTCTTTCTCCTTCTCTCTCTCTCTCTGGCGTGAGGTCTATGCAGTGCTCTCTCTCTTTCTCCTTCTCTCTCTCTCTCTGGCGTGAGGTCTATGCAGTGCTCTCTCTCTCTCTCCTTCTCTCTCTCTCTCTGGCAGAGTGGCCTGCAGCCAGCATGCTGTGGAATGTGACAAACAGATACCGCTCGTGCTTACACATTAAACTAGGCCCTGGTGTGACACCCGCAGACACACACACTCACACACTCACACACACACACACACACACACACACACACACACACACACACACACACGCTGCACTTGACTGCAGTGTTGCTTAGCCAAGAAAGGACACATTCTCTACACGACAGGTGGAACAGGCCAGACCCATAATTATGATTTCACATTGAAACGTGTTTTTCACTTGTCATCCTCAAAACCGTGACGCAAGTACACACTCACATGGTGACTGAATCAGATCAAGATTTATATTATATTTATATAAATATATATATATTTTTATATGTATATTATTATATAGGTAGATGTATTTATTATGCAGGAAGCACAACGTGCTTGGCCAGATTTAATAAAAGACAGGCTTGTTGAATGCTGTTTCCTGCTGTGGCTTCAAATGAAGTTTGAAAAGTAAAAGTAAATAATATTTTGGAAAGTTTAGTAAAATAAATTAGAATTTGGGTCAACATAACTTCAATAAGTTAAAAATACCTTCACTTCTGCGTTTATGTGCCACTGTGAACCATTTCTAGACTATGCTGCAAAGAAGTCTTGCTTAATCCATTCAACACAACAACACAATTTAAACTCTGGCTACCAGGTTGTGTGTTTCTGAAAGTTATGGTGGATTACTGTGGGTTTAAATCAGCTCCTATCATGCAGTCATGCCCAGAGATGTATGGCATCCGTCCGACTAGAGCAGGAGCCACAGTCTGTGTCTGTGGGGAGCGCCTAATTAGCTGCTAACCACAGTCTGCTAAACTCAAAAGCCAGAGCACGCATTGCGCCCATGTTTACCTTTCACCCAGAAACACCGTGTCAGAGAGGCGCTGGGTGCTATCCTCTGGGAATTCAGGTTAGCTTGTGTTGTAACTCTTTCAACTCTTTCAACTTGCTTGTTGTTTACGAGGATGAACAAGGCAATTAAAGGCGTCTCACCCCTCCTACGTGTTATTTTTGAAAAGATGTGGGGGGGGGGGGGGTTCACACTGGGTTCGAGGCTGCGCACAAACACACTGTCGCTCACACACGTGCCCCAGGCTGCTGTTGTTCCGTTTCTGCAGTCAGAAGTCGGCGACAGGTCCTGACATGTCTTCAATGCGGAAGAACCTGTCATAGCACAGGCTAGATGATCTGATCAAATAACATCACCAATACCAAAACAAGCAAAGCAAAGCAAAACAGAACAGAACAGAACAAAGCGCAAGAACAATCTGTGTCAACAACAACAACTTCTGCAGAAGCTGAACAGAATGTCACCAGGTCAGATCTGGCCAGGCCTGAACACACTGTCTTCAGACTCTTGTTACAGGGACAGGCTCTGCTGTTTGGACCACAGGAGTTTCCAGGTGGCAAATGGTTCTGAGTCGAACATCGCTCATCACCAAAGCAGCTCCAAACCAGAACTAGCTGATCCGGTGCCGGCGTGTGTGTGTGTGTGTGTGTGTGTGTGTGTGTGTGTGTGTGTGTGTGTGTGTGTGTGTGTGAGAGAGAGAGGCACGTGGGGACTACACGATCTGTGGGTTATTTATGCAGGGGAACATTGCTTCATTTGGTCACGCAGTTATATTAGTGTTTGCATCTATTACTGTCGTCAGAAGCACTTTGGGCCGTGTTTGCTCAAAAGGTGCAGAATAGCCCCCTGCAGCATTTCTGGGAGAGAGAGCCGGGCCTATTCTTAGAATCCCAGTCAGAGGAGGACATTTTTAAACGCACCTAGCAGCCTGGGACAGTCCCGTTGAGGCGATCATAAACCATCAAGTCAGTGATTAAACCTGTTTACGCACAGCAGCCTGTCCCTGCGTAGCCTCAGGTGGGGCTGTGTGAGAGCCTTCTTTACTGCCTCAGGTGCGAGAGCCTTCTATCTGCCTCAGGTGCGAGAGCCTTCTATCTGCCTCAGGTGTGAGAGCCTTCTATCTGCCTCAGGTGCGAGAGCCTTCTATCTGCCTCAGGTGTGAGAGCCTTCTATCTGCCTCAGGTGTGAGAGCCTTCTATCTGCCTCAGGTGAGGCTGTGTGACAGCCTTCTTTCAT
>NC_137921.1:34942270-34947270 GCF_963457725.1 Sprattus sprattus | reverse complement strand
TGTGGTAATTCACGAACAAATAGGTACTTTCATATTCATTTTTCGCCACTTGTGAGTCATGGTGATATCTTTCATTGAGTTCATATTGACGTGAATCAATCAATTGCACCCACGAGTTTGATAGAATGAGCCCGGTCTGCTCATATACAAAAGTTAACATTAACCTGCCGTTACCTTGTGGCCAGCACCATTGTAGTTACAAGCATTGACAACATGATGAGATTCTCTCACCGTTTACCACCTCATGTTTGAATAATGTAACTCATAAACACATCGTTTTAAAGCCTGTCGCAGTCATTAAAAGATGTGTCAATAAACTAACTTTTGCGTCATGTGATCGGTCTTTTTCTGGCGTTAATTTGCTTTGCAACACGCAACACGGCTCACAAGCCTTGCAACACGGCTCTGCGTCTAAAACGAACCTTAAATCAAAACTTGTCTAAAACAAGTTCCTTGTGTAAATTACGTGCTTACGGCTCTGCGTCTAAAACGACCCTAAATTGGCCTTTAAGGAACTCTCCCCACTCTGAGGAACTCTCCCCTCACTCTGAGGGAACTCTCTGAGGAACTCTCCCCCCACTCTGAGGAACTCTCTCCCCACTCTGAGGGAACTCTCTCCCCACTCTGAAGGGGACCTTCTACCCACCCTTTCCCCACACATGGTCCTATGGTGCTCTAATGTACCAGCTGATTTTGATGACAAAGTTTGTGAGTGTGTGTGTGTGTGAGCGTGTGTGCCTGGTGTGCGTGCATGTGTCTGTACTGTAATCAGGGAACAATGCTATGAGGCTACAGAGTGTAGCAGACAAAGTAAATGCAATCAGAGTGCACCCAGCAAGCAAGCCTCCACAGGCCCTATACGGGCCCCCTTAGGGCTGGCACAAGGGCCCTTTGAGGGCTGCCCATGCCGGGCCCCTGAGCTTTTGCTCATTGGCAAAGTGCCGGCCCCTCATTGCTGGCCCTGCGTGGGCAGCCCTAACACAGCCCACAGGAGCCCTCACAAGGCCCACGCAGGGCCCCTGAGCTTTTGTTCATTGGCCAAGTGCTGGCCCCTCAGTGCTGGCCCTGCATGGGCAGCCCTTACATAGCCCACAGGAGCCCTCATTAGGCCCACACAGAGCCTGCACTCATTTTTGGCTCATTTATTTATTGAATATATTTATATATAATAGTAAAACATAAAAGTGAAAGTAAAAAACTGGCAGAAACTGGCACACACACACAAACTCTGAATTTGATCTCTGCATTTTACCCATCCAGGGTAGAGACTCACACACTCTGAATTTGATTTCTGCATTTTACCCATCCAAGGTAGTGACACACACACACTCTGAATTTGATCTCTGCATTTTACCTATGCAGGGTAGAGACTCACACACTCTGAATTTGATTTCTACATTTTACCCATCCAAGGTAGTGACACACACACACTCTGAATTTGATCTTTGCATTTTACCCATCCAGGGTTGTGATACACACAGCACACAGTGAAGTGAAGCACAGCACATTTTTCCTGCCGCTTGGGGATTGAACCGATGACCTTTCGCTTTCCAGCCCAACACCCTTACCAGTAGTCCACGTGAGCTTTGTCCACCCAAACTCAAAAGTTATACGTTTTCTACCTCGGAGTTTGGTTTGACAAAGCTCAATAATAATAATAATAATAATAACAATTCATTTTTTTATATTCTTTTCTGTATACAAACACACATACACACACACTTGTATTAATAAAGTCTTTAATTTGAATTCCTTTTGGCTATTGTACATTTCTGACTATACAGATGTTAGTTATGCTGTAACTGCATCCATTTAGATTTGCAGAACAAACACTTTCTATTTTTTACTATCATATATAAATAAATTCAATAAATAAATGAGCAAAAAATGAGTGCAGGCTCTGTGTGGGCCTAGTGAGGGCTCCTGTGGGCTATGTTAGGGCTGCCCACGCAGGGCCATCACTGTGGGGCCAGCATTTTGCCAATGAGCAGAAGCTCAGGGGTCCTGTGTAGGCAGCCCTCAAAGGGCCCTGTGTAGGCAGCCCTCAAAGAGATCTGTGTGGGCAGCCCTCAAAGGGCCTGCGTGGGTAGCCCTCAAAGGCCCTGCGTGGGCAGCCCTCAAAGGGCCTGCGTGGGCAGCCCTCAAAGTGGGCAACCCTCAAAGGGCCTGTGTGGGCAACCCTCAAAGGGCCTGCGTGGGTAGCCCTCAAAGGGCCTGCGTGGGTAGCCCTCAAAGGGCCTGCGTGGGCAGCCCTCAAAGTGGGCAACCCTCAAAGGGCCTGTGTGGGCAACCCTCAAAGGGCCTGCGTGGGTAGCCCTCAAAGGGCCTGCGTGGGTAGCCCTCAAAGGGCCTGCGTGGGCAGCCCTCAAAGTGGGCAACCCTCAAAGGGCCTGCGTGGGCAACCCTCAAAGGGCCTGCGTGGGCAGCCCTCAAAGGGCCCTGCGTGGGTAGCCCTCAAAGGGCCTGCGTGGGCAGCCCTCAAAGGGCCTGCGTGGGCAGCCCTCAAAGGGCCTGCGTGGGTAGCCCTCAAAGGGCCTGCGTGGGCAGCCCTCAAAGTGGGCAACCCTCAAAGGGCCTGTGTGGGCAACCCTCAAAGGGCCTGCGTGGGCAGCCCTCAAAGGGCCCTGCGTGGGCAGCCCTCAAAGGGCCTGCGTGGGCAGCCCTCAAAGGGCCCTTGTGCCAGCCCTAAGGGGGGCCATATGTGGCAGCCCGCAAAGGCCCAGCATGGGTTTTCTGGGCAGCTTAGACTTTGTTGGGCTATCCGGTGACAGCCCGCAGTGAACCCAAAGCTGCAGGCCCCGCTTGGGCAAGCCCACACCGGGCCTGTGTAGGACTGGTGTGGGCTGGCCCTAGCCCACAGTGCCCATACCGGGCCTGTGAAGGATTGGTGTGGGCTGGCCCTAGCCCACAGTGCCCACAGCCTGCCTGCATGGGGCCGGTGGAGGCTTGCTTGCTGGGCAATGGGCCGTGTGTGCGCAAGCGTGTGTGTGTGTTGTTACGACCCGGCTCGTGAGTCGCAACATAAATTGGAGACAGACCACAGAGTTCTACAAAAATAGCATTTATTATCTATAACACACAAACATAGAGTAAAACATATAGTACCAGCACCAATCACATGCTGAGCACCAGCCTCCGAAGCATGGTGTAAATGCAAGGCCTCCCTCTGAGGGTGAACCTCATGGCTTTTATCCACACCTCCCCAGGTGTGGACAATCAGGGTAATTATGCCCATTCACCACCTAAAAGCTGTTGCACTGCCACTGCAAAGCCAGTAGGGTTGTAGAGGGGCGTAACACTTCCCCCCTTAAAAGGGTTCCTCTAGGAGCCCTAAAATCCAGTCCAGGCTTCAGCCCTCCACACCTAGAAAAAGGAGAAAGAGGGAGAGAAAGACAGAAGCACAGCTCGTGCCACAGATGCCCTTAATTGCATCTCCTGCAACACGCACCCTGAGCCACTAGTCATATAGACTTTTAAAAATGTACATATTTCCACGCACAGACAAAAACACTCTTCAACGAGGCACACAACCACAGAACCATATCCGCTCACCAATTAGATCTAAGTGGACTTAGCCCAACAACCATACATAGATACCTTTAGACATGACCATGCACAAGAGGTTCAAACACAAGCTGCACTTGAACACACAAAACTAGCAACATGTGACCCACACAAAGTGGAGCACAACAGTCACAAACGGATTATTCACACAGTTACTACTACCACAGTAGCAACACACAATCCCAACAAAAGTGCACTGTTGTCACCACAACAAAAAGGTCACACACACAGTGGTCCCATACCACAACAGGTTACTAGAATCTTCTGAGCTCAATGCAGCACAAACACACACGTGGCCTATCAAGATTGGAAAACCACACCCACAATCACAACTAGTGTGGCTCACTACCACACACACACGTTATTGCCTTCACCTGGCTAATAACATTCACAACGGGGCAGACATCTCCACAACACTTAATTGTCACTGAAAACACAACACTCACCTCATGAACATTCACATCTAGGTAATCTAACAGCACGAAATGGACAAGTCCACACACACACAGCCGCAACACTTAACAAACAGGGTTGCACACCAAAGGTATATAGCCTTCCTGCCATGAACCCCAAACCCATCAGAAGCCAATAGTTTATGAGCCCCATGCTCATACACTACATAGGCTTACCACAAGCCAGATACAAACAGCTACGGAAAACAAACAGCTACTAACAAACTCAAGAGTGTCACTGGTTCTAAATGTATTGAGCAACTCTCAATCTACCCATGAAAAAAAACTAAACTATACCTCTCTAGGTCTTCAGTGGTGTACCGGGCTCGAGGCGACTTTAAACGCTGAACTCAAGAGTAGACAGCAGACCACATATAGTCCACTGCCTAACTCCGAAGCGTACCCCCACCCAGGATAACCACCCAAAACAATAAACAAAACAACAAAGCAAAATAACAAACAAGTGCTTCGATGGAAGGGCAGCACAGCCACCCAGCTGAAGCACTCTAACTAGGAGAGTTTGCCCAACACTGTGCCTATCAACTTACCCTATGCTAAACTCTGCAGTCTGGTCTCCACAACAAAAAGTTCAAAAGATCCCGGACAAGCCCCCAATTATGTTACGACCCGGCTCGTGAACTGCAACATAAATTGGAGACAGACCACAGAGTTCTACAAAAATAGCATTTATTATCTATAACACACAAACATAGAGTAAAACATATAGTACCAGCCCCAATCACATGCTGAGCACCAGCCTCCGAAGCATGGTGTAAATGCAAGGCCTCCCTCTGAGGGTGAACCTCATGGCTTTTATCCACACCTCCCCAGGTGTGGACAATCAGGGTAATTATGCCCATTCACCACCTAAAAGCTGTTGCACTGCCACTGCAAAGCCAGTAGGGGTGTAGAGGGGCGTAACCAAGGGGGTGCAACGGCAGTCTCTTGAACGTCCGCACAGGAGGCCATTTTGAGGACAGTATA
>NC_137921.1:34932270-34937270 GCF_963457725.1 Sprattus sprattus | reverse complement strand
CGCACACACACACACACACACACACACACACACACACACACACACACACACATACCTTTGGTCCAGTTCATGGAAGTTTCTGGAATCCCTCAAAAACAAGCCCTGCTGGTGGCCACAGAAAGCTGCTGCCTGGCTCTCCAGGAGTGAGTGTGTGTGTGTGTGTGTGTGTGTGTGTGTGTGTGTGTGTGTGTGTGTGTGTGTGTGTGTGTGTGTGTGTGTGTGTGTGTGTGTGTGTGTGTGTGTGTGTGTGTGTGTGTGTCCAGGGATTGGCCTGAACCGTGACAACAGAGCAGTAGCTCGACAAAAACACACCGCAAACACACTCCAGGAGGAACAAGCCTGCTGCGCACCACCCTACAAAACAACAGAGAGAAAGAGAAAGAGAGAGAGAGAGAGAGAGAGAAAAAATGAGAGAGAGAGGGAGAGTTTAAGTTGTAATGAGTGTCTCTCCTGTTCGCATGGTTTTGTGACTGTTTGTCTGTCTGTGTAGTAAGCAGGACTTGGGCTATTTTGGACAGATATAACTTTTTGAGGTCGACTAGTAAGGAGTTTTGCCTACATACAGAAAAGTGTGTGTGTGTGTGTGTGTGTGTGTGTGTGTGTGTGTGTGTGTTTGGAGGGAAGAAAGGGTAAGTCATAAGGGACTTAACCTCACACACGCACAAACACACGCACAGAGAGAGAGAGAGAAAGACACACACACACACAAACACACGCACACACACTCACACACACACACAGAAACACACACACACAAACACACACACACACACACACACACACACACACACACACACACACACACACACACACACACACACACACATACAAACACACACACACACACACACACACACACACACGCGCGCACAGAGAAAGACAGAAACACACACACATTCATACATATAGTGGTTGCATTGCTGAGGCAACAGGCACATTTGAAAAAAAAGCAAATGGAAGCAGGAATGGCAGCTCATTATGACTTGTGACTGTCCAGATAAGACCCCGCCCTCCCCCCCCCACACACAAGCACAGAGACATACACACACACTCCACTCATGCTACACAAACACAGACACACACACACACTCCACTCATGCTACACAAACACAGACACACTCCACTCATGCTTCACAAACACAGAGACACACACACACACACACTCCACTAATGCTTCACAAACACACAGGCCGTCTGGATTTAACCTTTAACCTTTAGCCATCTCAACCAGTTTCATATGGAAGCATGCAAGGGTCTCACTGTCTCTGCACATTAGACACCTCTGACCCCATGGGTCTCACTGTCTCTGCACATTAGACACCTCTGACCCCATGGGTCTCACTGTCTCTGCACATTAGACACCTCTGACCCCATGGGTCTCACTGTCTCTGCACATTAGACACCTCTGACCCCATGGGTCTCACTGTCTCTGCACATTAGACACCTCTGACCCCATGGGTCTCACTGTCTCTGCACATTAGACACCTCTGACCCCATGGGTCTCACTGTCTCTGCACATTAGACACCTCTGACCCCATGGGTCTCACTGTCTCTGCACACACACACACACGCACACACACACACACACACACACACACACACACACACACACACACACACACACACACACAGGCCATTACACAACTCTGACCCCATGTGTCTCTGTATCTCTGCACACACATACACACACACACACACACACACACACACACACACACACACACACAGGCCATTAAACAACTCTGACCCCATGTGTCTCACTGTCTCTGCACACACACACATACACACACACACACACACACACACACACACACACACACAGGCCATTAAACAACTCTGACCCCATGTGTCTCACTGTCTCTGCACACACACACACACACACACACACACACACACACACACACACACAGGCCATTCGTGACCTCTGACCCTGTGTGTCCGCCATCTTAAATAGAGTAGTGCACAGGCTCCTCCCCTATCCCCCTGGTGAGCCTGACCTTTGAACTTTGACACTGACCTGTTGGACTTGTGCAGGCCAGGGGTCTGTTGAGCTGCTAAGCGCAAGCATGTCGCTGGAAACGGATCCTGCTGTTTATCAAGCCTCTGATGGGGAGCAGGAGCACGGACAGAAGGAGAGCACAAGTCAGCTGACGGGTTTTTGTCCCAAGTTTGGACGATTTGGAGTATTCCGCTGCAAAACAGAGAGTTTTTTACAGCGACAGACAGAAGTACACATGCAGGTTTAAAAAATATATATTTTCAAGCACTGTATATGTTCCCTTAATGTAAACAGCCCCCTGCATAGGCAAAGAGCAGTGATGGACTGTGGTGAGTATTATGGGTTTATTTAGCGTCTGAGAACAAGCTGAACACAAACACTTCCTCTAACAGAGACATTTAGAGAGAGAGAGTGAAAAGAAGAGGGAGAGAGAGAGAGATAGTTATAGAAAAGGAATAAGAGTCAAAATAATAGAGAGATAAATTCAGACAGAAACAAAGAAAGAGATAGAGAATGAATTCAAGATATAGAAGATAAAGTGTGTGCGTGTTTGTGTGTGTGTGTGTGGATGTGTGTGTGTGCGTGCGTGTGTGGGTCTGTGTGTGTGTGTGGGGGGGGGGGGGGGGGGGGGGGGGGCATAGGGGGAGAAAAGAGGCAAACAGGCGGAGAGGCTCCACAGCTGGTTTAGTGATTAAATCTGACCCAGCCTCTGAGTGTCCAGAACACGCTGTTCACAAACAGCCTCCATTCTTCACTCCTCCTCCCACTCTCACAATAGGTGTGCTAGCACATGCTCACACACACATCTACACACCACTACACACATCTACACACACCTACACACATCTACACACCTAGCACAGGCTCACACACACACACACCTACACACACGCTCACACACATCTACACACATCTACACACACCTTCACACTCCAACACACACGTTCAGACAACTACATACACGCTCACACACACCTACACACATCTACACACACCTACACACACCTAGCACACGCTCATATACACCAACACACATAGACATCTACACACACGCACACACACACCTACACACATGCTCACACACACCTTATCACATCTACACACTCTATACCTCCAGGGTTTCTGTCCTCGTCAACAATAACACCTGCCCCCAGACTGCTTGTGCAAGAACAGGATCTACTGCAGGCAGAACATTCAGACTAGCAGAACACCTCCAAAGGGGAGTTAACCAGAGACTGGAGACTGACGTATGGATGATTCTAAAGCAGATCTGGCCCAGACCTAGCACAGGCCTGGTGAATCTGGCTATAATCTGGGCCAGGTGTAGGCCTGGTGTGGGCCAGAGGCAGCGTTACACAAGCATGAACACACACACACACACACACACACGCATTAACACAAGCATGAACACACACATTGACAGGCAAAGAACTGAAAACGGATAACAAAAGGGTTTAAACACACAGGACTAAATGAGAAAACAAGACACAGGTGGGTAGGGAAAACAAGGCACACCACTCAGGAACGAAAGGGGCATGAAACAAAGGCCCAAGGGACAACACAAGCACATGGAACACAGGAAGTAAACAAAGAAGCACATGACCAAACAAGGACGCAAACCCCAGGAAGCAAAGACAAGACAGCGAAACAGAATAGTCTTTGGTAAATAAACAGGTAGATATGAATACACATTATCAAGAGGTAAAAGAAGCTTCATTACGCATTCTGAAGCTGTAAGGGCTTATACTGCAACATCATACTGCATTATGAGTGCAGTCATAGTTTTACTATGGTTTTACTGCAGGGAGCCGTAAGAGTATCACCGTCTCCTGATAACACAGTGCCTTTGAGAACCACACTCGCACACACACACACACACTCACAAACACACACACACACACACTGTGAAGTGGCCGGGCAGCCAGGCGGTTAAGAAGCGCACACACTCACACACACTCACACACAAACACACACACACACACTGTGGAGTGGCCGGGCAGCTAGGCGGTTAAGAAACACACACACTCAAAAACACACACACACTTAATCACACACACACACACACACACACACACACACACTGGGCAGCAAGGCAGTTTTGCTGCAGGGAGCTGTAAGAGTATCAGCGTCTCCTGATAACACAGTGCTTTTGAGAACCACACTCACACACACACACACACACACACACACACACTCACACACACACACACATATACACACACCCTGATAACACAGTGCCTTTGAGAACCTCTCTTTCACCTTCAAGCAAAGTGCAAATAAAGCCCTGATTTTTACAGTCATTAGCTTCTTCTTTATCAGCTGTGACGACAGTTTATCTCTTTACAGTTCCCAGAAGCTGAACAAGCTCTGTGTTTGTAGTGCAGCAGTGAGCGCTTTCAGGGAGCTGACCTAATAACTTTACAACACATATAATTGTTCATCCGTGGCCTCTTTCCTCAGTATAAACACAGAGACTGTTGTGCTCGTAACTAAAGCAAAACCATCGCCCTGTTCATCATCAACTTCACTGAGGGAGGCTGAGCTGGATGTGGAGTGGGCCTGGTCCTGATCTGACAGGGATCTCTGGGTTGAGTTTGTTCTGTGTGTCTGAATGTGTGTGTGTTCATGTTTGTGTGTGTGTGTGTGATCATGTTTGTGTGTGTGTGTGTGTGTTCATGTTTGTGTGTGTGTGTGTGTGTTCATGTTTGTGTGTGTGTGTGCGTGTGTGTGTGTTCATGTTTGTGTGTGTGTGTGTGTGTGTGTTCATGTTTGTGTGTGCGTGTGTGTGTTCATGTTTGTGTGTGTGTGTGTGTGTGCGTGTGTGTGTGTTCATGTTTGTGTGTGTGTGTGTGTGTGTGTGTGTGTGTGTGTGTGTGTGTGTGTGTGTGTTCATGTTTGTGTGTGTTGGTGTGTGTGCTCATGTTTGTGTGTGTGTGTGTGTGTGTGTCTTCATGTTTGTGTGTGTTCATGTTTGTGTGTGTGTGTGTGTGTGTGTGTGTGT
>NC_137921.1:34874770-34922270 GCF_963457725.1 Sprattus sprattus | reverse complement strand
TCTTTCTCGCTCTTGCTTTCTCTCTCTCTCACACTCTCTCTCTCTCTCTCTGTTTCTCCCTCTCTCTGTTTCACCCTCTCTCTCTCTCTCTCTCTCTCTCCCTCTCTCTGTTTCTCCCTCTCTCTGTTTCACCCTCTCTCTCTCTCTCTCTCTCTCTCTGCTGTTCCCTCTGTCTTAGTTGCCTGAGGACATCACATTAGGTGGGTGTGGTGGGGATTAGCAAACAGATTCAGCCCACATCCGAGTCAGGCCTGTACAGCTGTCGGCAACCACCCTGTCTATAACCACACAGCCCCTTTCATCACCCGAGTCCATTCACCACCCCCGGCACAGGCCTCTCTGTCTATAACACCCACAGCACAGGCCTCTCTGTCTATAACACCCACAGCACAGGCCTCTCTGCCCTGTAGTAACACCCACAGCACAGGCCTCTCTGCCCTGTAGTAACACCCACAGCACAGGCATATCTGCCCTGTAGTAACACCCACAGCACAGGCCTCTCTGCCCTGTAGTAAACACCCACAGCACAGGCCTATCTGCCCTGTAGTAACACCCACAGCACAGGCCTCTCTGTCTATAACACCCACAGCACAGGCCTCTCTGTCTATAACACCCACAGCACAGGCCTATCTGCCCTGTAGTAACACCCACAGCACAGGCCTATCTGCCCTGTAGTAACACCCACAGCACAGGCCTATCTGCCCTGTAGTAACACCCACAGCACAGGCCTCTCTGTCTTTAACACCCACAGCACAGGCCTCTCTGCCCTGTAGTAACACCCACAGCACAGGCCTCTCTGTCTTTAACACCCACAGCACAGGCCTCTCTGCCCTGTAGTAACACCCACAGCACAGGCCTCTCTGTCTATAACACCCACAGCACAGGCCTCTCCAGGGCTGTAGTCTACGTGATACGCAGGTATACGCCGTATTACCACCTAAAACGTTCGTGGGTTTGCGTATATCCACTAAAACCTAGGCCAAGATACGTATCAAAAGTCTCTGAAACCATCCAATCAGTCATCATTCATCAGTTAGAAGAAACTGTGGGTAGACGATGGATTGACTCAAAAAACGATCGTTTGACAACCAATCAATATTCTAGAATTCGTCTAAGATTTAGTAACCAGGCAGGAACTGAAAACACCATTTATTTGATTGGCTATTACCAGGACCTCTACTTTTTTCACTTAGCTACAACGACTTTGCCTGACTTTAATGGGGTGTCACGTTTAACGCTGCTGTTAAACATTAAAAGCAACTGAATAACACGTTTGTTAGGTGTAATCTGTAGCGGTAAATAACAACATAAACGACAATAACGTGAGTGATTGATAAAGGACTTGTATTACACTTCACAAACACACATAATCGATGTTTTTTTATTTGAGAATAACGTAATTGGTTAGCTTATTTTATGCGAGGTAATTGACCTAGCTGGCTACGGTGTTTTGGTTAGCTCAGGCTAGCAATATGGTGTTTTGGTTAGCTCAAGCTAGCAATCTCACAGATACAATAAGTGATAAGCTCTGCCCCCATTGTCAGTAATCTTGATATTCTGTGGTGTTTACTGTTTTGTTTGTATTTAAGTGAAACACATGGTAAATGTCCATCCATTCAACTTCATTTCCAGAGCTGGCTACGGTGTTTTGGTTAGCTCAGGCTAGCTATATGGTGTTTTGGTTAGCTCAAGCTAGCAATCTCACAGATACAATAAGTGATAAGCTCTGCCCCCATTGTCAGTAATCTTGATATTCTGTGGTGTTTACTGTTTTGTTTGTATTTAAGTGAAACACATGGTGTAAATGTCCATCCATTAAACTTAATTTCCAGATGCAGTAAGATAGTAATACATAGGCCTACTATTGCATGCTTTTGAAATAAAGGCTTCAATTAATTGAAAAATGTATCCCTTCTGCTGAAATATTTATGAATCTTTTAATCCCCACCCCTTTTTTACAGTGTGTGGTGGATAAAATGCATTTAAATTGTGGTCAATATTAGCATGTGTATTGTAAGCTATATATTTTACATCTTTATTTTCTAACATATTTATTTATTGGGGAAGGGCTTGTGGGCCGCGGGGGGGTGCAGGGGGGGAGCTGTGGCACCGACCCATCACAGACAGTATACCCACCACAGAAAACTAGACTACAGCACTGGGCCTCTCTGTCTATAACACCCACAGCACAGGCCTCTCTGTCTATAACACCCACAGCACAGGCCTCTCTGTCTATAACACCCACAGCACAGGCCTATCTGCCCTGTAGTAACACCCACAGCACAGGCCTATCTGCCCTGTAGTAACACCCACAGCACAGGCCTATCTGCCCTGTAGTAACACCCACAGCACAGGCCTATCTGCCCTGTAGTAACACCCACAGCACAGGCCCAGACAGGGATAACAGTAGAGATCTTAAGCCCAGACAGGCGCAACAGTAGAAGTCTGTTACCCCACAGAGGGGCAGCATAAAGGTCAATAGTCTCAAACAGGGGCAGAAATACAGATCTACAACTCCAGATTAGTTCCAGTAGGTAGGCACAGGTCAACACTGTGGAAGAAGTATAGCTCCCACTCCAGCCGTTGAGGCTTAAAGCCCAGAACATTGACAGCAGTACAGAGGCCCTCAGGTCTAAGACTTCCCCTAATAAGTGGCGGACTAGGCACATCCAGACCCGTGTGTGTACCAAGGGTGGGGAAGTCATCAAAGTGAAACTGAAAAATCCAGCAGGCACATGACTGAGAGTACAGTACATTATGCACTGGGAGGGGGTTTATTATTGTCACGTAAAGCCTGGTTTCACCCTTGTACCCAGGTCAGCTGGCGCACAAGCTGCAGGACTGAGGGAATCCCCTCATGACTTAAGCCCGGCGCCCCCGTCTCATCTGACTAGCAGCTCAATCTGAGGCCAGCCTTTGATCAAACAGCCCTGAAGAGACAGCCAGAAGGATGTGTTCTCATTCTGGTCCCACCTCTAGGAAAACAGAGTTATTTAAGCGCTGTGTATTGAAAAACATGGTGTACTACTTCACAAATGCTAAGAATAGCAGCAAACACAGTCTGTGCTAACTGCGGTGTGTTGTCTACCGCAGCAATTATGGCTCGGTTGTTCTAGCCGATTTTTATGCAAGGCCCTGAATGCCTTAGGCTTCTTATTTCTCAGCAGATGAACACCCTCAATCCCGCTTCACACATGAAAGCCCCTCGAAGGAACATTCTGTATCAGCAAGCATAGAGCTGCAGATTCCAACTGAACTCCCAGAGGAAAGCAAGTGAGGACGTTATGAAAGCTTACGTTCATGATAAATGAAAATGTCATTATAAGTGAGGAATGAGGTAGAATTATGAGCAAAGCGAAACCGATTACTGGCTGCTGATTTGCAAACAGTGCTGCATGTTTAAGATACATTTACATGATAGTTCCATGTGAAGCATAATCAGCTTTTTTAATCAGTCCTTCCTCTAAACACTACACTCTGAGAAGTTACTTTAACCAGCTTTGATGGGCAAGATAGCCATTTGCAGCCAAACATGCATGTATCCAATGTGGTGAAGCTGCATGTATGGTGTTTAAACAAAATACAACAAAGGAAAATAGATCATGTTTTTTTTTTATTATAAAAGAAATAACAAAAACAATCAAAAAATACATTTTAAATGATGATAATGATAAAATAAGAGCATTCGGTACAAAATACATTCACTTTTAGAAGAGTGCCATGCACAACACCTTGTGTGTGACCTGAATTATTCTCCCCCCATTCTTTGGGAGTGAGGAAAGCCCTCTCTGGACCTCTGGAATGATCACTGAGTTTAAAGCTTACTGCAGCATAGAGCTCAATCCCTGGGCTCGGTGGGCTCGGTAAGAAACCACTTCAGAACATCGAGAAAGGCACGTGGGTCGGATGGGGCACGCAAGTCGCCCGCACTCCCTCTGTGTAAGGCGCGGACTCCATCTGCCCAGTAAGGCATCGCCCGGGTGAGAGGGTGCTTGTGCACCGCATCGAACCTTCTGCTTTCAGGTGTACACATCTTTCATTGTGCTTACAAATGCACAACAGCTGTGGCACAAGCTGGACAGTTTCAAAATCACATTCGGCTGATCAGTGCTAAGCTTTTTCATTTTTCACCGACGCCGCTGCATGTTGCTACTTCGACTCACATGCAACGTCGCTAAGTTCATTTCCTTTTTCCTGAAAGCGTTCACCACTTTTCCCTTTTGCATAGGCTTTTTTTTTTTTTAAGTTTTTATCCTTCTTACAACAGGGTTATGCAAATGTCTAAACCTGCTAACTGGTTAGCCTCGTTCACCTCTGCTTCCAACATAACTCACAGGCAGGGTGGGACCAGTCTTTTCTGACTCAAAGTCTGACAATCTCTTGGGCATATCACATGAAGGCATTTCAGAGACATGTAAAGACATTTCGACATCTCTAAGTTGATGAGATAAAAGTAAAGGTGAGGAAGATCAGATGGCAGGCTTCAAACCATGGCAGGCATACACTGACAACACCAATGGCGTATTCGCCTGACTACAGCACCAGGCACTGAAGCAAGGGTTTCAATAAAAATATACATCACGTGTGAAACCTTAAACATCTGTTTCCCCCGCCCCCACGCAATATCAAACACAGTCCACCTCCAACGGTGGACTGACTCCTACTCCACACACAAGCGTGTGTGCGCACCTCGGGTGGGCTGGGGCGGACCACTGCTCAAGAGGACAGAAACAACAACAACAACAAAAAAGTTCAAGTTGTTACATCTTTTTCCATCCTTTAGTTTTTTTTTCTTTCTTTCTTTATGAGAGGATTTGTTTCAAGTCCTCCAAGCAGGTCCTATCTCCAGGACTCCCCGGTGGTGGTGCTGCATGCCGTGTGCGCAAACGCGTCGGCCGCAGCAATAGCGCCGAACCTTCCTGGACCAAAGTACCAGTTCCTGACAGAAGGCTCGTCGAGAAGAATCTCCGATTCGGTTTAATCATCAGTCATCATCGCGGTGTGATGCTTGAGTCGGCCACACGGTTCAACACGTCATGCAGCGAGGTCTCATGTTGCAGGGCTGGGGGTTTGGGTCCACCTGCAGAAACAGAACGACACAACCCATTAGACATCTCGTCTCCCTTATCCCACAACCCATTAGACGTCTCGTCTCCCTTATCCCACTTTTGGAAATTAATTAAACGTAGTACCGTTTAAAGTTTACATGCTAACAAGAAAGAGAGCCAGGCTCGATGAGTTTAACGGAGATGAAAGTGATCTGTTAAGTGGTGTGGAAAGCTTACCTCGCAGTACACAGGCGGCGGGCGGAAGCGAAACTCCTGGACATAGGCCATGAGGGGTCTTCCCAGGATGCCACTGAGGTCCTCACTGAGGTCCTCCTCTGGGCAGCAGCTGCTGTTGGTGGTGTTAGCTGCGTTCTGGACGGCCTCCTCGTTGGTCACCACTGAGCTGTAGTCGGGAGGAGCTGTGGAGGACAGACAGGGACACACAGGGTAAGGCATCCATCATGACTGCATTAAACCTCAAGGGCTACTACCTCCAGCATCAGTACCACAAGCTCAGCGCATTCAGAAGCTTGTCAGACCTATGCAGTTACGTTACTAGTTGGTTACTTTTCAGACTCTAACTATGTTAGCTCCTGTGAACAATCCCTGAAATCCTATAGAGTGTGTGGGTTTGTGTGTTGGTGGGGAGACAGAGAGAGATACTCACGCTCAGGCTGCTCGGCGATGGCCATGCGGAGCCACTCCAGGTTGACACTGTACTGGCTGCTCACGCTGGACGTGCGGCTGCCAAACGGGTGAAGGGGGATGGTGCCCATCACCAGGGGCAGCTCCAGACAGAGCTTAGACGTGCCGGGCACCTCCACACACACCTGCCAGAACCAGAACCACCCATTAGAACTCCCTCCAACCACAGACATCATCCAAAGATAGGAATAGTGGAGCAAGCAGACTGTGCTGAGGCCCATGAGTCACGTAAAATAAGTGCATTCTATTAACAAAAGCACTTTTTGGTGTTAGTGTACTACTTAGTATGCTAGCTCAGGTTTGCTGTGAGCAGTAAAGAGTGAGAGTGTGTGTGTGTGTGTGTGTGTGTGAGGAGAGAGTGTGTGTGTGTGTGTGTGTGTGTGAGAGGAGAGACTGTGAAATGTTGTGTGAGGAGCTCACTTGAGTGTGTGTGTGTGTGTGTGAGAGAGAGCAGAGAGTGTGTGTGTGTGTGTGTTGTGTGAGGAGCTCACCTTGAGAGTGTGTGTGTGTGTGTGTGTGTGTGTGTGAGAAGAGAGTGTGTGTGTGTGTGTGTGTGTGTGTGTGTGTGTGTGAGAGAGAGAGAGAGGAGAGTGTGTGTGTGTGTGTGTGTGTGTGTGTTGTGTGAGGAGCTCACCTTGAGTGTGTACTCCACTTTGATGATGCGGCACTGGAGGATGGAGGGCCCCACGGGCGGGATCTTGATGGCGCGGCCGTGCCAGGTCTCCCGGCGACTGGGGCCCACGGGGTCTCCGCTCAGCGTGGCCACCACCGCCCGCTTCTGCTTCATGGTGCCACGCGCGATGAACGTCTGCGTCTGCGTGATGTAGGCTTTGGGCACGATGGAGCGGGACGTGGCGTTGTCAAACTCAGCGAACACAGGGATCACTTCACCTAAGAGGGAGAGTACAGGAACCAGTCATTACTAGAGCTGTCTGTGGTGAGATCATTTACTGTGGTGACAGATTTCTATACTTTACTCAACCAAAGGAGGAACAAGTGAAGTGATTCTGGCATCACGTACCTGGTGTGTATCCCTTGCGGTCGATCTTCGCGGTTACACACACCTGTCCAAAGTTGCGGTACCACACACGTGCATTCTTTTCTTTGGTTCCAGCTTGGGGTGCCTTAAAGGAAGAGAAAAGTTGTTTAAATGACTGTTCTGGTAACTTCTTAACCAAACTCTTGATCAACCGGGCAAAAAACATGAATAGTGAACCTACCAACAGAGTGGGTGTGTTTATGTCAATGGGCTCGATGACGGTGAACTCCTTCTTGATCTTCCTGACTGTGCACCAAGGCCTGTGGAGCTTCACCTTCACCCAGTAGCGGATGCTGCCATGTTTGCCCTCGAACGATGTCACCAGAGTCCTGGAGAAGCAGAGGAGAGAAATGGGTTAGGAGTCTGCTCTCCTCTCCTCTCAGGGTGCAGTAAATAATCAGAGGGGAAAACCAATGCACACTCAGAGCTTTGGGCTAGAATAACTAAAAGTGAAACTCACTCCTCTGGAAGCTGGAAACTGAAGGGGTATTCGTGTCTGCCGGCAGGAAGGACAGTCAGTTCTCCATTATCTGAGGGGGCAGAGAGACATTTCACATTAAGCATCAGGCAGTCATAAAACTCATTTAGGGCAGAGCAGCCTAGTTCTATTTCATCACAAATTGGTTGTTCGATTTCCACGTTCATATGGCACAATGTCATCACACCCACACAGGCAGTTGAAAACAAGCACCTTGTAACACCAGTGCCTCAACTGCACATACAACTAAACAAAGAACCGAAACTACTGCAAATCAAATCTAACTCTGTATCTTTAAGTTAATAAACGCCATTTCATCAAATAGAAAAAAGTTCACAAAGGAAACTTTCAGGATGTCTGATCCATTCAAACACTTTACGGTGCAGCAAACAAAGTCGACAACCCTCTAGGAAATGGTACCCAAATAGCTGAAAAATGACATGTTCATATATGGTTTGGTTCATCGTCTACTATGAATCGTTCGAGGTTTATTTTTCTGATTAGTCAGCGCAGAGCACAGTGCCCAGACTATCCCCGAACTAGTGAATGACTGACCTGCCTGCAGAAGCGCTTCTCTCCGGTTAAGGTACTCCACTTCATCGCTATAATTTTGGGTGTAGGCAGCGCTCGATCCAGCACTTCGCGATTCTGTCCAGTGCACTTTCGCAAAACCTTCCGCATGTAACTTCAATGACTCGATTTTGCTCTCTCCACCGAGCTCCAGAACAACTTTTCCCGAGACCACATCGCCACTGCTAAACACGGGTGGCGAGTCGATCTCAGGCGAGTCAAACACGATGTCGAACTTTTTCACTTTGTCGAAAATCATCTTGTAAAATCCCAAACGACTGCTTCGAAGGACACTTCGTTATTTTCCTGACGCGAGATCTGTCGTCAAGTCTTCTGAAAGTTATCTGCTAGTGACCCTCTCTTGTCTGCGAGCAAAACAAAACTGCAGGAACGGGTTGGAACCCAAGTCATTTAACGTGCTACGGGGGGGCGGGCTTACTGCATTTATTATGTAAGGCTCCCGGCTAAGACTGGTGCTCGCTCATAAACATCTGCGCTGGGTGTGGACAGCGAACGGGGTTGAGCAGAGCCCGATGATTGATGGTTGCAGGTTCTTCGACGAAAACAAGCTGACTGGGCATGCTCAGAACTTGGGTCCTCCCTTCAGGAATTTTTTTGCACAACAAAATAGTTTCACACTGTACTATTGTGCATAGATATTTACTTCCAGTACGTCCCATATTTGGCGTCTGTCGAGAGCATGGGAACGTTTACATAGTGTGAATGCGCGCTTAACATTTGTATCCATTATAACACGGTTTATCCACAGCAAAGATCAAATGCACACGGGTCACCCTGTGGATAATAGCATTAAGGCACCATTGTTCTGCCAAATCGAAAATAAACAACACCTATCAATTCAGTTGTAACCTACTCAAGAAAAAACACGGTTCACAGAGACATGTACGCAAGCCAGTTACGTGATATGCATTATCTACTTGTTGTGAGAATATTTACATAAGGAAAACGCATCATTGTTGCAGAATAAAAACTGTTTTCGCCCGTTTCAAACACACAAAAAGACGTTACTGCCCCCCCGTGGTGTAACATATGTCTGCGCTCATGACAAAACTATATTTGGTATGACTATAAGCCGCCCTCTAATGGTTACAATTAGCAATGCAAACCCCCTTGTCTTGATCTGACTTGCTCAAAGATCTCAAATCAATACACACTTAATTTTGAGTGGAAAAGACTAACTTCTTACTAATCGAGAGTGAGGTCGGGAAATATCAAACTGAGGCTTACTGTTTTGTTGAGCTCTCAAGTCTTCACGCAACACAATCTGTTTCGGGTGTTGCGTAGCAATTAATTACTTGCTAACTTAAAGTTACAATGATCAATAGAAAACGGACAATACGGCTCTGTAAAAATGGCTTTAATTTTAAGTAACAACACAAGTGATTCAAACTATAGTTTCTAGTCATCATCATCACTTTCAATCACAAATCTTCGCTACTTCTGAATTTTCTTATGGATATTGATGTTTTCATTTTCGTCTGGATATTACACCTCAGACTGAACGCTTTCGGGAGCACAGGCCTCTAGTGATCCCTTCAGTCAGACTCAAAGCTGAGACTTGACGTAGATGCTCCTGTATAAACTTACAGGTCTTATAAAAACACCAAAAATAAAGAATCAAAACCGCAATCTGCTCCCCCTTCTAAATGCCATCATTATTTTAGGCCTTTTATTTTGTCCAACTACTAAAAACTAGGGCATTTGTAGCCTACTGTGAAGATTCATAAGTTACGCACCAAACAACATAAAAACGTTTATGCACTGGAGGCCTTTTTTTTTCTTATGATAGCCTATGTAAAATCATATAGGCTAACTATTAAATATACTAATCTATAACATTCTGTGTTAAAGTCATTGCAAAGTCGTTTCCAAAAGCCTAGGATTTGTTTCTATTTGTTTCAACAACACAAACAAACACATGCCGGGCAGAATTTTTGGATATGTTAACAGAAATCTATCATCTGTCAACAATACAACGGGTCACAGGGTCTGCGTGGCCTCGAGGGGGGTCGGATAGCTTCGATGCAGAAGCATTAATGTATACGAGCTCAGGCTAGGTGAGGCGAGCCTTGTTTATCACGCTTCCTCAGAAACCACTGGAGCATTTTTTGAAACGCCCTGAAATTCGATCCTGAGGTGGGGGTCTCCAACTGCAAAGTGCTCGTCTTGCAAAAGGGGGCGTTATTCTTCCCCACCCTCTCGTCAATACAACACACTGACGTTTTTTATATGAACTTGTCTAAATTGATTACCTAAGCCCAACTAAAGACATGGCAGTTGTATTTCACACAGTTGATTTGTCAATTCCTAGCAAGACATATCAGGTCAGAAGACCAACTGCGACACTGTTAATTAGGCCTACTGTAGGCTACGTTACAGTGTCACACACTGTAGCGTTACTTTACATGCACTAATGATGTTGAATAGCCCTATAGGCTACTGGGTGCTATGTAGGCTACCCCTTTACAGAGAAATATTAACCTCAAGTCTGGTGTCTGTTTACAGTCCCGTCTGCTGGCCTAGATTCCTGCTCTCCGGTTTCTCTCGCACGTTTAACCAAAAAGCTGTGTGAAGTCTTGTTAAACGTAGGCAATCCCCACGCGTGCAACTATAGGAAATTGGTGGCGCGGGTGTGCAAAGTGCTAGAAGCGTGCTAGAAGCGAGAGCAAGTGTTACCGTTTGGTTCCCAATTTCCCCCACACATTAAACTTTATTTTCTTAAATTGTAACACCACAAAGGAGTCAGTGTAAGCTGCACTGCATGTTGGTAAGTGTTTACATGATTGAAAAGTGGAGACGCACTGTCAGGCTGTGTGTCAGTATCTGCAGGCCCTACCTCTAATGAGATGTTGCCTCTTCCTGAAGTAGGTGATCTTGGACGTGTAGTCATTGTAAACGGTGTTCATACCCACGGTGCGGTTCTCCAGCCAGTGGGCCGTCGCGAGCCCTCTCCCGAGCACTCTCATTGACCGCACTTTAATCTCCCGGTTTAGCTCCAGTACAACCTGTCCGGTAACCATCTCCCCGCTCGTGTACACAGCATCATCTGGTCCGTCTAATTCAAGCTGAAAGCTTTTTATGCTCTTAAACAGCATCTGTCAGAAAGAAGAATGACTCCGTTATACCCTGCTTGCTTAAATGCTCTGCGAGTGACAGTGCTTGTCTGATGCAGACAGGCTGACAGTTATAGCTGTATCTAAGGACCCTGCTAGCTGGCCGAAAGTCCAGTGCTAACTAGTAGTTAGCTGAGACAAGTTGCTGAGACAAGCCAAAACAACTCGTTACAGTTACCTTTAAATGATGCAAGATATGGAATCTTGAGTCCTCAGGTTCTTTGCGTAGAATGTCTCTGAGTTCGCACTCATGCAGAGGTTAATATATTTTCACGAATTTGGTTCACGCCCACCACAGACGGATTATCGTGTGCACCAATCAAATAACGCCATTTAGTGCCCACGGCAGATATCATGCCCACCACGGCACGGTAAGGTAAATAAAGGGTCATATTAATTTGAACTTCATTCAGTTTACATAATGCGACTCAAACACACAAGAAAACAATTTGACTGTTCTTCTCACTTAAGATTAAAACATTTTTATAGCAAAATCATCTTTCTAAACAAAAACAATCCAAAGGCATCATATATCTGATAGTAATGTTTAAAGACTTTACATTTAAAAAGTACCCTTTCAAAATAAAGTGTTTAAAACAACTAGTTATTCAGTTGTGAAAAGACAAAAAAAGTGCATGGCATGAGTCCGAGGTTGACTTGCACATTGGACTGTAAAGAGATCTCCACTGCTCCACTAAACAGTAAATATCCAAAATTGTGTCAGTGGCCTGACCAACTCACAGCTCACAGGGAGAAGCGTGTTTATGTGGGTGAAGGGTTAGGGGTCAGCGTACTTGGGGGTCATACAGTACAAGCATGTTGGATGGATAGTGAGCGTCTGTCTATCTCTGGTCACTTTGGGAAATGCAGTGTGTTTGTATATGTGTGTGTATGAGAGTTTGTGTGTGTGTGCCTGTGTGTGTGTGTGTCTGTGTGTCTGTGTGCGTGCGTGTGTGTGTGTCTGCGTGTGTGTGTGTGCGTGTGTGTGTGCTTTCGTGCGTGTGTGTGTGCATGTGCGTGTGTGCATGTGTGAGTGCGTGTGTGTGTGTGTGCGTGTGTACTTGCGTGCGTGTGTGTGTGTCTGTTTGTGTGTATACTTTAATGCGTGTGTGTGTGCATGTGCGTGTGTGCATGTGTGAGTGCGTGTGTGTGTGCGTGTGTGTGTGTACTTGCGTGCGTGTGTGTGATATCCACTCTGCCACCTCTATTGGTATGATCCTGTATTCAGGTGAGTATCCCTGTGCAGTTCCCTGTTATAAGGTACGTAAATCAAGGAGATCTGATGTCAAGAGATATTCAGTGATAATTGGTGCCATTTGAATTTAAATATGCACTCAAATGCACTCAACCGCTAAGACACTAACACCCAGAGCAGGCCTCCATGCTATGCTTGGCACACCAGCGGTCTCGCTGCAACAGATTAGAGCAGGGGTGGGCAAATCATTTCCCCAAGGGGCCACATGAGATAGTGGGATTGTTGTGGAGGGCCGGACCAATAGTCTGAACTCAATTCAGCCTGAAAAATAAGCATGTTTTTGCAGTATTAACAGTGTGCCCAGACAAACAATACACATGGCACACACACACAAGAGCAAGCTTGCAATGCAATAGTATTAGTATACAAATTAATAGTAATATCAATTTTTATCATTTAACGTTTGATTCTTAATTTACCATTGACCTCCGTGGGCCAGTCAGGGACAGCCAAAGGGCCGCAAATGGCCCTGGGGGCGCACTTTGCCCAGGTCTGGATTAGAGAGTTGGTCCTGTCTGAACAGCAGCTCTCTTGACCTCAAAGACTCGTTCTCTCACCTGGAAACAGTGGATGCTGGAAGCAGGGGCATCCCTAAATATGTTGGGCTCAAAGAAAGACTATTATTGGCCCCTCTCCACACCTAGACCACCCACATAGGCTGTGATTGCCCACATAGGCTGTGAAGTGACCCCACAAAACCCGTTTAATGACCCAAAGCTTAATTTAGCTTTTGTAGTTTTATGTTCCCTAATACTTAGCCTACTGGCACTGACCAATGATGCATGGAGGGTCAGAGGTACATGAGGGGCAACTCTAACTAGTCATATTTTTTAGCCAGAGGACAAGTGAATTCAGTCAGTTTTGAAGTCAGTTTTGAGAAAGTGAGCAATATTTGAAATTTTGGTCAACCTTACTCCTGTAAACTATGTCATTGCCGGTAATGCCTTGCTGAACACCTCTAAAGGGTGAGGTCACAGAAGACATAGATCTGCAAACTTCATAAAATAGACTCCTAGTTCATCCACCTAGAGTCCTTCATTTAGTGATTCTCTATATGCTGTTGAATTTGCTGACTGGTGAAGAACTATTTCTATAAGGTTATATGAGGCCCTCTGTTGCAGTTTAAACGTACATTTAATAGAGGAATCCAACAAATAACAATAAAATCTAAACCTTAAGTAATTATATTGATATAGGATTGTATGATGCACTATGGGGAAGGCCCTCTGTTGCATTTTAAACGCACATTTAATAGAGAAATCCAGTACAATTGGTTTGGTTGATGTTTCTTTGTGTCCTCATACCCAGGCCAGAGAGCACGCGCCCAGAGGGGTTTGTGGGGCAGGACCCGGGCCGCCTCCTTCCTGGGGTAGTCATCACTGGAGGAGGTGTTGTAGGACCTCGTTCCCAAACTGGGCCGACCGAACTGCAGGTTACTCCTGGTTATGAGGCGGGATCACAGAGGGGTCACAGAGGCATGGGATGGGGGTGAGCAAATACAATGATATTTAGGGGGAACCCCTTTGTGAAACACAGGCAAAGGGGGAACCCTTTGTGAAACAGGGGCAGAGGGGGAACCCTTTGTGAAACACAGGCAGAGGGGGAACCCTTTGTGAAACACAGGCAGAGGGGGAACCCTTTGTGAAACACGAGCAGAGGGGGAACCCTTTGTGGAACACGAGCAGAGGGGGAACCCTTTGTCACACACGAGCAGAGGGGGAACCCTTTGTGGAACACGAGCAGAGGGGGAACCCTTTGTGGAATACAAATAAATGCATTAAACTTTGCAACATTCATTAACTGAATTAAATGTCTAACTGTCATATTAAACAAAATCCATTTATCACCAGTCCTCCCCATTACTAGATGTCATTAGATGTCGCTCTCTCGTTCAACCCCTCATTGAGGAACTATTCACAGTGACACAGCTGCCTTCTGACTGACCTGATCTGTCTTGCCAGAGTTTGCTGAGCATTTGGCTAGCTTCCCATTTCTACAATGGCGAATTCAGAACAATACATTTCCACCAGTGGCCAAAAATGTATTACATTTTAAAACATCCCTCTAAATATGGAAAGCTGTTCAATAGTATTTCATATATCATCCCTAGTGATATCGAAATCATATCAATATCGAATCGTTGGCTTGTGAATCAAATCTAATCGAGGCATCAGTGCTGGCAACATATTCATTCAGCCATATTAATTATGTTTGGACAAAAATTGCACTTGTTTAAATTTCTGTGGAGTTACACAGAACACATGACACAAAGTAACTGGATAATAATATAGGTCATTAAGTTCTATAAAGGTCGGCCCCTGTCAGTGCAGGGCCCATGGAGACCCCCCTGCCCCATCCTGCCCTCACGGCACCCATGAGTGAGTAAGAGATGCAAACAGAAGATATGGGAGTGTTAAGTTCTGAACTAATCGGCATATCATGCCATCAGTGTAAACACACTTCTGCCTATTGACTCCTGTGAATAGGAACTTTGCTCACGGATCAAAGGAGCAGAGAACAGAGTTCACCATTCAGCAGACCCTGTGACAGTCACAGTCGGGCCCCAAGAGGTTCTTCATGACACACAGACATAAACTGAGAGCAACAACATTGGTTTATTTGTTTGAAAGTCAACAGTAAGGGAGACCAGTGTTTGTGTGTGTGTGTGTTTCTACAGGGGAATGTGGCTGTAGAGATGGCTGTGTGTGTCTATCAGTGATTTTCTTGAGAGAGGCATGGGTGTAAAGGCCTCATTGTGGGTTGTGCTGAAGTGGTGCTCCTTACAAGGGGGACTGATGTGGCTCTCCTTAACCTACAAACAGACAAACAAAACAACAAAAACAAAAACAAACAAGTACATATGAGGTGTCCACGTCTGTGAGTATAGATGGCACCAGGTAAGTATTTGAGTTTAAATGCCAAACCAATTTCTTGTAAACAACTCAAACTTGTTCCTGGGAAGAGTAAGCATGGACAGGTGTACTGCAAGTCATTTACAGACAGGAGGCATGTATGTGTGTCATCTTTTTTAAAGGTGCGGTCAGCAGACAGCTGTTTAAAGATGCTGCAGTCTGCAGACAACTGTTTTCAAGGACTAAGGTACCCAACAGTAGCTGACCCACTCATAGATCTGGTCCTGATATCTCTGAGAGTCAGCTTCTGTTTGCAGACGGTGAAGTTCTCTTAAAAATGTATATCACAACACCTGAATCTACACAACTAATGCATGGTGCTCACAGGAATACAACTAAACCTTGCAACCTTATGCTATTCACACAGACTCTGGAATTCTGATTAAACTGTGTCAAAGTTCAGGCTCCTGGAAAAAAAAAACATTTATTTAAAGTGTCACAGTCCAAGGATGAGTGGGTCCCAAAATAGCTAGCTGTGGAGAGATAAATGAGTAACAGAGAGACTGTAGTCCAAAGTAATCAGTCTACTTCAGTCCATTTGTCTTGGGTTCAGCTCACCCATTACATTACATTTCATTTAGCAGATGCTTTTATCCAAAGCAACGTTCAAAAAATAGAATAATCAAGCTACAAGCAAGAGAGACCTAGCATAACAATAACTATGTGGGGTTCAACTCACCTGTTAACCATGGACAAAGCTTCTGCTAAATGACTAAATGTAAAAATGTATGTGGGATTTAACTCACCTGTGTTCTCTGTGTTCACCTGTTGTGTGACATAGGTCCAGGTTACCTATGCTAACTGTCTGGGGTTCACCACACATGTTGAAGGTGACAGTAAATAACTGTGCAGGTTCAGATCACCTGTTTTAACTGTGCAGGTTCAGCTCACCTGTTTTAACTGTGTGGAGTTCAGCTCACCTGTTTTAACTGTGCAGGTTCAGCTCACCTGTTTTAACTGTGTGGAGATCAGCTCACCTGTTTTAACTGTGCAGGTTCAGCTCACTTGTTTTAACTGTGCAGGTTCAGCTCACCTGTTTTAACTGTGTGGAGTTCAGATCACTTGTTTTAACTGTCTAGGGTTCAGCTCACCTGTTTTTACTGTGTGAAGTTCAGCTCACCTGTTTCAACTGTCTGGGGTGCAGCTCCTGTCTTTTTCCATTTGAGGGACGGTAGTCTCTCTGCACTGTTGTGACGGCAGGTTCAGGCACTGAGGACATGAAAGGTCACACTGAACATATATTAAATGATACTAGTTAAATTGCATCTGATGAATCTGCTTATAACAAAATCATTACTGAGCTTGGGCTAAGAACACTTGAAATGGTGCTTGAGAGTGTGAAACTAATCAAATGTCCAGCCCAGAGTGTGAGAACCAATCACAGTCCTTCTTCTAGTTGGCCCAAAATTGTGGAGACCAATCAGAGAGACCTGTTTTGGTTGATGTTTCTTTGTGTCCTCATACCCAGGCCAGAGAGCACGCGCCCAGAGGGGTTTGTGTGGGGCAGGACCCGGGCCGCCTCCTTCCTGGGGTAGTCATCACTGGAGGAGGTGTTGTAGGACCTCGTTCCCAAACTGGGCCGACCGAACTGCACGTTACTCCTGGTTATGAGGCGGGATCCATCCACATGTGAGGGGAACTCCCAGTGGCTTCCCTATAGAGAGGGGTCACAGAGGGGTCACAGAGGGGTCACAGAGGCATGGGATGGGGGTGAGCAAATACAATGATATTTAGGGGGAACCCCTTTGTGAAACACAGGCAAAGGGGGAACCCTTTGTGAAACAGGGGCAGAGGGGGAACCCTTTGTGAAACACAGGCAGAGGGGGAACCCTTTGTGAAACACGAGCAGAGGGGGAACCCTTTGTGGAACACGAGCAGAGGGGGAACCCTTTGTCACACACGAACAGAGGGGGAACCCTTTGTGAAACATGAGCAGAGGGGGAACCCTTTGTGGAACACGAGCAGAGGGGGAACCCTTTGTGGAACACGAGCAGAGGGGGAACACTTTGTCACACACGAGCAGAGGGGGAACCCTTTGTGAAACATGAGCAGAGGGGGAACCCTTTGTGGAACACGAGCAGAGTGGGAACCCTTTGTCACACACGAACAGAGGGGGAACCCTTTGTGAAACATGAGCAGAGGGGGAACCCTTTGTGGAACACGAGCAGAGGGGGAACCCTTTGTCACACACGAGCAGAGGGGGAACCCTTTGTGGAACACGAGCAGAGGGGGAACCCTTTGTGGAACACGAGCAGAGGGGGAACCCTTTGTGAAACATGAGCAGAGGGGGAACCCTTTGTCACACACGAGCAGAGGGGGAACCCTTTGTCACACACGAGCAGAGGGGGAACCCTTTGTCACACACGAGCAGAGGGGGAACCCTTTGTGGAACACGAGCAGAGGGGGAACCCTTTGTGGAACACGAGCAGAGGGGGAACCCTTTGTGAAACATGAGCAGAGGGGGAACCCTTTGTCACACACGAGCAGAGGGGGAACCCTTTGTGAAACACGAGCAGAGGGGGAACCCTTTGTCACACACGAGCAGAGGGGGAACCCTTTGTGAAACACAAGCAGAGGGGGAACCCTTTGTGAAACACGAGCAGAGGGGGCTTTAGGCGTCTCACCTTTGGGAAGAAGAATCTGTTCGTGGTGTCCATCATCCGGGCCTGGTTCCGCTGTGGGTCCAAATCTCCCCTGGGTACAGAACTCTGGGTCCGAATCTTCTGCACATGCTGCACACGCTCTAACACACACACACACACACACACACACACACACACACACACACACACACACACACACACACACACCGACACACACACCGACACACACACACAGATGAATACATACACACACACAGAGGCATATGCAGACACATAGGCAGACACATCATAGTACTTGGACTCACCCAAAGGTCATGAATACTCTTAAACAGACAGATACATATACATGCACAGACCCTTATGCTATACCTTAGCACTTAAACACAGACGCGCATACATACAGCTAGATACATACACACACAGACCTTAGCACTTAAACACAGACGCGCATACACACACTTGCTCACACTCGCAAGCAAACATACAGCCAGTAGGGTTCAGTGGCTGCAAATACATGTGCACACACACTTACGCATGCAAGTACTCACAAACACACAAGCACACACCGGGCATATACACACACCAACTACGTACTCCTGTGTTTATTTCTTATACTGTATGTCACTTTTGTGTCTTGCCCTCCAAACTAATCAAGATCCTTCCACCTTGCTTCACAGGCTACCTGTCTTAACCCTGCGATACGCATCAGCTGTGGTTGACACCCATTTGTTTTCACTGTCCCCAAGATTAACCTTTAGCCGCTCCAACGCTCCCTCCGGCCTGTGGAAAAATAAGACACCATTATGCAGGGTCAGGATCAGATGTGTGTGCGTGCTTACAGTGGGGCTTCTCGGGCAGAAACAAAAACACACATAGGCAGGAAAAGAAAACAGCCCACACCCATCCTGACCCATGTGGATCCACTGAAGTGATTTGAAATGCAACAAATGCAAATGTGTGTGTGTGTGTGTGTGGGGGAGGGGGGGGGGTCACATACCGAGGGGGCTCGGGAGGCCTGAAGGTGGCAGCATGCGTGGTCTCCCTTTCCACCAGCTTTTCTGGGTCACCCATCGCCAGGGCGGAGTGGAATTGCTGAGCCAGGGAATGACACACACACACACACACACACACACACACACACACACACACACACACACACACACACACACACACACACACACACACACACACACACACACACACACACACACACACACACACACACACACACAGGGCTTATCACCTCAGCGACAGTAAATATGTCAGTGTGTTTTTCAGAGCACCAGCAACTTCCTATCTAAAAGCGCAGGCATTCCAGCCATGGGTCATCTCAACGTTTGAGGAATCCTACCCAGCCTGCAGCTGACACCAGGACAGCTCTGATCCTGATCTGGCATTCCTCTGGCCAGGCCACAAACAGCTGCTGTCTGGATCATTGTGGGCTCATGTCCAACAAAGAAACGCAATTCACCAACCAGTAGTTAGTTCAAACTTTGCTTTTGGAAAAAAACTTGCGCTGCTTAACGACTGTTCATGTAATGTAAGTTGCTAACATAGTTAGTATCTGTGCTTTTGGGATCTGCTTACCTGTGTAAATGGTCTGACCAACAACAACTGCCAGTGCCATAGCTGTTGAGATTTTTTTTGGGTGCAATACTATCACTGGATAAACTAACGTTACGTGAGTGTTAAAGTGTTACAGTTTACCATAGTCCGCTGTATGTTTAAGGTAACTTGATGATGACATTAGAATGATGAACCACTTTCTCGGTAGGGCCTATGATTTTGTGTCACATATAAATGTATAACATAGGCTTTATAATATTGGATTTACCTTGATATTACTACAACTTTAGATAGCATGATGTGACGTTAAGGCCGATTTATGGTCAGAGGCGTCAGCGCAAGCGCAAGCGCAAGAGGCCCTGCAAGCCCCTTGCGCGATCCTTGCGGGACTTTTCACATCTTGCGTGCGTTGGGCGATTTTTCTAGACTTGCGCCATTTTACGCAAGCCTATTGTTCTGGCGGTGAATTGCTTGGCAACACCCCTAACGCAACACGCAAGCACGTAGCATTTCATGCTCCTTAACTGAGTATATCTCGGCCTTTAGTGTAGTTTGCCGGCAAGAATGCCAAAGCAGGTCGCTTTGGACAAAAGTGCCCTCTAGTGGTATGCTAAGGGTTTTGTTTTCTGCATTTTACAGTATTTCTCTGTTCCTAAAACACATTTTTTCAAAACATGCCTCGGTTTCTCTGAACACTAAACCCAAGTGCCAACTCCCTAAACCAATTCTGCTAAACTTTAAGCACAATTCTCTGCTTTAAACACAGATTTCAATTGTTAACCGCACTTTCTTCAAACCACAACACACAATTCTCTGCTTTAGACACAGTTTTCAATTGTTAACCACATTTTCTTCAAAACACTAAACACCATCCTCTCTACTTTGCATGCTTCATCAATGCCAAAACCTCATTGTGTTCAAACAGAAAACACTGCTAATCAAATGACAAAACTTCCATTTCCAAAGCTGTTGTGCAATTTGAAATCAAAACTTTAGCTCCTAGTTTGGAGAACAATTTATGGCAACATTGAAGTGAGTGGTGATCAGAGGGGCAGAGGAGTGAGAGTAAGAGGAGGAGGAGGAGGAAAATGATGAAGAGGAAGAGCAAGACGGAGAGCCATTACTGTATCTCTGATGAGATTCAGGCCAATGTGTTCAACCATGTGGTCAACATGGGTTTGACCATGCAGGAGGCTGGCAAGGCTGGCCAGAGGGTTCAACCAAACATAAGCCGCTTCTCAGTTGCACCGATTCTCCAGACATTCAGAAGAGAGAATGGGTAAGAAACACTACTATGACAGTAAAACACTAGTTTGAATGCCTTACTGTATCAGGAGCATAGTATTCTTGTATTTTACTGTAGAATATTTTACATTGTACTGTATTTGTAAAATTACAGTATACATAAACAAATACAAAGTGCAACCATTGATGACCAAGACATATTCCTAAACATCAATACAAAGAGCCTAGCCACAGTGGACCATGTTCTAAGGCAGAACATCTCGAGAATGAAGCAGGTGTACAGGGTGCCTTTTGACAAAAACTCTGATAGAGTAAAACAATTACAGTATGATATGACTATGTGCAAATAAGTCATATACGTTTCCACAACTGATTACGTCCTATCAGCACAGAAACATTACTGTACTGTATTGTAATCCAATCAAAGGTTCAAATCAAACTGTATTTTCAGATGTTTCACAACACAACAATTGTCGATATTGTCTTGAGCAAGAACAGGATGCAGTCTAGTTTTTTTGTCCTTTTACAGTATTTCTCTGTTCCTAAAACACATTTTTTCAAAGCATGCCTCGGTTTCTCTTAGCTCTAAGCACAAATCCCAAAACCACTCTCACAAAATGCTAAACCCTTTATATCTCTTGCAAAATGACACTTTGGTTTCAAAACACTATTATATCACCTCAAAAGGGCATTTTGTTTTCAAACAACAAACACAGACCATTATTTGAGTAGACATTCTAAGCATTGATTGAACACTGATGTGCTCAATGGAAAACACTACTATGAAATGGGAAAACACTAGTATGAAGGCCTTATCAGGAGTATTATGCCCTTTCATCTCCAGTGTTACTGTACGATTTCTTCTGTTGTAAAATATTGTAACTGTATAATGTTTTCACTCAAAAATGAAAGAAAAATGTAAAATAATAAAAGGACAAAAAAACTAGACTGCATCCTGTTCTTGCTCAATACAATATCGACAATTGTTGTGTTGTGAAACATCTGAAAATATAGTTTGATTTGAACATTTGATTGGATTACAATACAGTACAGTAATGTTTCTGTGCTGATAGGACGTAATCAGTTGTGGAAACGTATATGACTTACTTGCACATAGTCATATCATACTGTAATTGTTTGACTCTATCAGAGTTTCTGTCAAAAGGCACCCTGTACACCTGCTTCATTCTCGAGATGTTCTGCCTTAGAACATGGTCCACTGTGGCTAGGCTCTTTGTATTGATGTTTAGGAATATGTCTTGGTCATCAATGGTTGCACTTTGTATTTGTTTACGTATACTGTAATTTTACAAATACAGTACAATGTAAAATATTCTACAGTAAAATACAAGAATACTATGCTCCTGATACAGTAAGGCATTCAAACTAGTGTTTTACTGTCATAGTAGTGTTTCTTACCCATTCTCTCTTCTGAATGTCCGGAGAATCGGTGCAACTGAGAAGCGGCTTATGTTTGGTTGAACCCTCTGGCCAGCCTTGCCAGCCTCCTGCATGGTCAAACCCATGTTGACCACATGTTTGAACACATTGGCCTGAATCTCATCAGAGATACAGTAATGGCTCTCCGTCTTGCTCTTCCTCTTCATCATTTTCCTCCTCCTCCTCCTCCTCTTACTCTCACTCCTCTGCCCCTCTGATCACCACTCACTTCAATGTTGCCATAAATTGTTCTCCAAACTAGGAGCTAAAGTTTTGATTTCAAATTGCACAACAGCTTTGGAAATGGAAGTTTTGTCATTTGATTAGCAGTGTTTTCTGTTTGAACACAATGAGGTTTTGGCATTGATGAAGCATGCAAAGTAGAGAGGATGGTGTTTAGTGTTTTGAAGAAAATGTGGTTAACAATTGAAAACTGTGTCTAAAGCAGAGAATTGTGTGTTGTGGTTTGAAGAAAGTGCGGTTAACAATTGAAATCTGTGTTTAAAGCAGAGAATTGTGCTTAAAGTTTAGCAGAATTGGTTTAGGGAGTTGGCACTTGGGTTTAGTGTTCAGAGAAACCGAGGCATGTTTTGAAAAAATGTGTTTTAGGAACAGAGAAATACTGTATTATTTTACATTTTTCTTTCATTTTTGAGTTAAAACATTATACAGTTACAATATTTTACAACAGAAGAAAGCGTACAGTAACACTGGAGATGAAAAGGCATAATACTCCTGATAAGGCCTTCATACTAGTGTTTTCCCATTTCATAGTAGTGTTTTCCATTGAGCACATCAGTGTTCAATCAATGCTTAGAATGTCTACTCAAATAATGGTCTGTGTTTGTTTTTTGAAAACAAAATGCCCTTTTGAGGTGATATAATAGTGTTTTGAAACCAAAGTGTCATTTTGCAAGAGATATAAAGGGTTTTGCATTTTGTGTGAGTGGTTTTGGGATTTGTGTTTAGAGCTAAGAGAAACTGAGGCATGCTTTGAAAAAATGTGTTTTAGGAACAGAGAAATACTGTATTTGATTCATTGGTCTTGAATAGGGAAGGTGTGTGTCTCTATATTGCCTTCATGCCAACATAAAATGTATTGATGAACAAAACGCTGTATTTTGGAGACACAGAGAAAGCACCGTTTTGTGATAGCCTACCTGTGCACCCCTATACCTGTGGAAGAGACGCTGACTAATGTAATGTAATGATGTCTCAGTTTGTTAATGTGTGTGTGTTCTTGTATAGGTTGTTCAACAAAGTTTTGTAATTATTTCCTGTGCACTGCTTCTATTTCCAAATCTGATCCGCAGTAACCGTATAGTGATGCTCTGCTACTGCTGAGGGATCACACTTCACATTTTATTGAGTAGAGGAAAAATTATGAACTTTAAGAGAGCAAAGGGTGATGGTTTTAAGTCGTTTTAAATTTGGAATGCAGTGATGTGGCAGCTCACTTGTTATACTGTTTCCCTGTAGTAATATTGCTGTAATTTTGATTTATCTACAGAATACACACACAGATTGTGTTTCACAAAAACTACAAGAATACACCAACAGAGAGCCCTCAAGCTTTCATAAAGCATTACAGTATTTCTCTGTTCCTAAAACACATTTTTTCAAAGCATGCCTCGGTTTCTCTTAGCTCTAAACACAAATCCCAAAACCACTCACACAAAATGCAAAACCCTTTATATCTCTTGCAAAATGACACTTTGGTTTCAAAACACTATTATATCACCTCAAAAGGGCATTTTGTTTTCAAACAACAAACACAGACCATTATTTGAGTAGACATTCTAAGCATTGATTGAACACTGATGTGCTCAATGGAAAACACTACTATGAAATGGGAAAACACTAGTATGAAGGCCTTATCAGGAGTATTATGCCTTTTCATCTCCAGTGTTACTGTACGCTTTCTCCTGTTGTAAAATATTGTAACTGTATAATGTTTTAACTCAAAAATGAAAGAAACATGTAAAATAATAAAAGGACAAAAAAACTAGACTGCATCCTGTTCTTGCTCAAGACAATATCGACAATTGTTGTGTTGTGAAACATCTGAAAATACAGTTTGATTTGAACATTTGATTGGATTACAATACAGTACAGTAATGTTTCTGTGCTGATAGGACGTAATCAGTTGTGGAAACGTATATGACTTACTTGCACATAGTCATATCATACTGTAATTGTTTGACTCTATCAGAGTTTCTGTCAAAAGGCACCCTGTACACCTGCTTCATTCTCAAGATGTTCTGCCTTAGAACATGGTCCACTGTGGCTAGGCTCTTTGTATTGATGTTTAGGAATATGTCTTGGTCATCAATGGTTGCACTTTGTATTTGTTTACGTATACTGTAATTTTACAAATACAGTACAATGTAAAATATTCTACAGTAAAATACAACAATACTATGCTCCTGATACAGTAAGGCATTCAAACTAGTGTTTTACTGTCATAGTAGTGTTTCTTACCCATTCTCTCTTCTGAATGTCCGGAGAATCGGTGCAACTGAGAAGCGGCTTATGTTTGGTTGAACCCTCTGGCCAGCCTTGCCAGCCTCCTGCATGGTCAAACCCATGTTGACCACATGGTTGAACACATTGGCCTGAATCTCATCAGAGATACAGTAATGGCTCTCCGTCTTGCTCTTCCTCTTCATCATTTTCCTCCTCCTCCTCCTCTTACTCTCACTCCTCTGCCCCTCTGATCACCACTCACTTCAATGTTGCCATAAATTGTTCTCCAAACTAGGATCTAAAGTTTTGATTTCAAATTGCACAACAGCTTTGGAAATGGAAGTTTTGTCATTTGATTAGCAGTGTTTTCTGTTTGAACACAATGAGGTTTTGGCATTGATGAAGCATGCAAAGTAGAGAGGATGGTGTTTAGTGTTTTGAAGAAAATGTGGTTAACAATTGAAAACTGTGTCTAAAGCAGAGAATTGTGTGTTGTGGTTTGAAGAAAGTGCGGTTAACAATTGAAATCTGTGTTTAAAGCAGAGAATTGTGCTTAAAGTTTAGCAGAATTGGTTTAGGGAGTTGGCACTTGGGTTTAGTGTTCAGAGAAACCGAGGCATGTTTTGAAAAAATGTGTTTTAGGAACAGAGAAATACTGTATTATCGAAGCATTATTTAAAGGTGCATTGTGTAGGATTTAGTGGCATCTAGTGGTGAGGTTGCTAAATTTGCAGCCAACTGAATACCCCTCTTTACGTTGGTCAGAAAAACACAATAGAAACATGAAATAAAAATATATGAATATTGTATTCAATTTCTGCCAATAGATCCCTCTAAACCTTACACACTGTACCTTAACGCTTTGTGATACTCTCTGAATGTACCATGGCTGTGACTATTGCAGTCATTCCACCACCGAGGTCCCCCTTATGAAAATGCAGTATTGTAGTATGTAGCAATGTAGGAATGTAGTAAACAAGTTCTTCCTACATCATGATAAGGTGCATTGCACACAATGAATGATCATCAACTCATTTTAAACACTTACTGATTCAGATTTAAATAAGAGAGTATGTGTTGTCTGCCTATACATGCCAGAATGTCAGTGGGTCATTGCAGCGGTGCAGATGGGATTTTTTTTTAACTGGGGGGGACGCTAACATCGCCTAATCAGCTGTGCAGAGTTATTAACTGATGCTAGTCGTCTTACATAGGGAGAGTGGTGGGGACGGATCGGGGTAACTATGAATCTGTCCCCCCCGTCCCCAGTGCCATCTGCGCCCCTGGGTCATTGGTGTTCGCTGCCCTGCGCCTTGTAAGATGATATTTCTTGCACATCCAACAGGTGGTAGGAGCGTTAAACCTTTCTTAGGGGGAAGTGTTGATGTCCATACAGTTTAGGCAACGGCCAGATCCTGCTGTAACGTAATCACATTCTCATTTCCTTGCGGAAATGCATCCCTAGTTAGTTTCCCCAGTTAGTTTCCCCAGTTAGTTTCACCAGTTAGTTTGCCCAGTTAGTTTCCCTAGTTAGTTTCACTAGTTAGTTTTACCAGTTAGTTTCACCTGTTAGTTTCACCAGTTAGTTTGCCCAGTTAGTTTCCCTAGTTAGTTTCACTAGTTAGTTTTACCAGTTAGTTTCACCTGTTAGTTTCACTAGTTAGTTTTATCAGTTAGTTTCACCTGTTAGTTTCCATAGTTAGTTTCACCAGTTAGTTTCCCTAGTTAGTTTCACTAGTTAGT
Organism: Sprattus sprattus; assembly: GCF_963457725.1. Lineage (NCBI taxonomy): Eukaryota > Metazoa > Chordata > Actinopteri > Clupeiformes > Clupeidae > Sprattus > Sprattus sprattus. The sequence goes on along the minus strand of NC_137921.1, from coordinate 34,896,066 downwards.
TTTACCAGTTAGTTTTACCTGTTAGTTTCCCTAGTTAGTTTCACCAGTTAGTTTCCCAAGTTAGTTTCACCAGTTAGTTTCCCAAGTTAGTTTCACCAGTTAGTTTCCCTTGTTAGTTTCACCAGTTACTTTCACCAGTTAGTTTTCAGCTTTTGTCACTTTTGGAGAGGCTATACGATGATGAGGCCTACAAGGTTAGGTCCAGCATACAACTTTTTTGTTATTCCTTTTTTTTAAATATTATTCAGTGGATAGTGATTTAGTACTTGAATGTACAGATGGCTATGTTATGTTATGTTTATCAGACAAGCTTTTTTTTGGGCATAACCCCACATTTGAGTATTTTACATATGCCAAATAGGTGTAATTTTTATCATCATCTGAACTTACTCACTACCTAAGAATTGATTTTATGAGATGGATTGTTACTCATTTTGGGCATTATTTACGTGAGTCCTTTTACTTGTACTTCAAGTCATTATTATTGAAAAGTAAAAATAGTTGTACTTGAGCTTTTGCTAACTCTACCCATCTCTGGGTCTTCATGAACTACTACTGCACAATAAGTTCACCTTATAATGGCAGGAATGGTGTACAGTCTTACTTTTTAAATCCAAACACTGACTCTGACATTCTGATAAAAACGCCTTGTATCAATAGTGACTTTATGCACCTGGTCTCCATTGTGTTAGCTCTCTGCCTGGGAGACAATACATGGCAGTGCAGAGCTAATACACAGACTAACAACTTTACAAGCAGGTGAGGTGTGCTAAGTTAGCACAGGGCTACTAAACAGACTAACAACTTTACAAGCAGGTGAGGTGTGCTAAGTTAGCAAAGGGCTACTAAACAGACTAACAACTTAACAAGCAGGTGAGATGTGTTTAGATAGCACAGGGCTACTAAACAGACTAACAACTTAACAAGCAGGTGAGATATGTTTAGATAGCACAGGGCTACTAAACAGACTAACAACTTAACAAGCAGGTGAGATGTGTTTAGATAGCACAGGGCTACTAAACAGACTATAAACTTTACAAGCAGGTGAGGTGTGTTTATTTAGCACAGGGCTATTGAACAGTTTTATAACCAGGAGTGTTTTGAGTGTTAGCCTACCTTCTCCACCGGAGCAGGAGGGGGGGCCCATCTGCCCTGGAAGGTGTCTTTGTGATGGGTGCTAAAGCACGGCCTGTCATAGTCTCCTCTGATGGTCGGCTCTCCTCCTTATCAACACACATTCAATGAAGTGGTTTGCATTCAGAGTAAGCCATAATAATATGTTAAATTATATGTTTAAGGAGCCCTAAGAGTACATCATTTAACATTATTTGGAGGAATCATAAAATAATCATCAACCATCACTGTTCAACAGTACATAGAATTGCAACATGAACTTGAGCCTGCATGTGAGTACTGGGTGTAGAGATGTCCCATGATGCGTTAACTGAACACTGACCGAGGTGTTTGACCGGTGCTTTGACCACAGGCAGCGTTATGAATGCAGGGAAAGTCTCTCTGTGTGTGGTCTGGGGCAGCTTCCCATTGCGGGTGCTTATCTGAATGGCCACGGTGGGGCGGGCAAGCTTGGCTGCGGAGTGGGAGGGGTGCAGCTTGTAGCCCTCGGCCTGGGTGGTGCAGAAGGTGGCCTGGCGCCGGTCCGCGTGCATTCTCAGGTTGGTGCCCAGCTTGGCCCAGGCTGGTATACGGTGGATGGCCTGCAGCTGGGGGCGTGTGAATGAGCTCAGGGCCTCAGTGCAGCGCTCCAGGATCCCGTGGTCCTTGTGCTGCATCTGGGCGGGTTTGGGGCAGGGATGTCTGCCACGTTTGGTGAGGTGGCCGGAGGTCCAGAAGTCCCTCTGGAAGGTGGTGAGGTAGATCTGGTCTGGGGTGGCACCATAGTTGTCTTTCACTATCAGGGTATTGGATGACTTCAGGAAGTCTTTCCCTGTGGGCGGAGCTGGAATCAGTGTGCCTGTGATGACAGACATCTCTGGTAACAGTTGCAGCCTATCTCATAGTCCGGGGAGAGTACGTCACAGTGAACTTCATCAGCTGGTTTTGCTGCTGTCCAGGCATTTCCTAATCCCTTCTGAAATAGATTGGAATTCATGTGATGTCACAGATGAAGTGATGTCATTTGTCTGAGTGCAGCCTTCCATAGCATTACAGGTATAAAGACTACAGACTACAAATGTGCTCAAATCATGGTGGCATTTGCCTACAACTACAGCTGAACACAGTATAATAACTACCATAAAGTACACATTGTAATTGGCATTCGCTAGAGCGCCACTTCCCTCTAATAACACTCTTGGTGCTTACATGGCATTAATAGCTAGATATTAGTTATTGGGAGAGAGGCACATATTGAGTGTAATAATAAATGCTGCCATGGTTCGGTAGCTCTCCTGTATGTAAATACAAAACTGCCCAAGTTCAAGCAAGTTCAATTTCAGTGGATAGGCATTTAATCTCGAAACATGCCACTGTCTCATAAATTGCTGTAAACTAATCCAAGAATTACAGAAAATTATTTATGAGATATTAGCTTTATATGAAAAAGAATCAACTCCCACATGAAGACCAACTCTGAGTGACACAGCTTAGAACACTGAATAAAACACCTTTTGCCATAGCCTACTCCTTGGAAAACACCTTTGGCTTACGACTATTCTTAAATGTGCATGGGTAAAAAACTTGTTTGTTTAAGAACTGTATTGGTCTAGAAAGGTAGCCTCTTTATTAATATTTTTTAGTTTTCTATCAATTTAACAAACGTCTTCAAAATGTCTTTCCTCCCTCTCCGTGGTTTGCTCTTAGGTGTAGTCTTTTACCACGACAGAAACGCCTCTGACCAATGACTGGTTAAAACAAAATGTTCCTCCCTGAGATAGAAAAATAACGGAGCAAGCCTACGATTCAATTTACTCATGGAACATTGATAATGTGTCTAAAAGATAGCCTGTCTTTAATTCTCACCTAACTGATATGACCAGCCAACGCCTTTCAAAAGAATACCCTAGCAAAACTACATCATTTTGCTTTTCATATTCAATGTGTTAATAGTTATATAACATTTATCAAATGAGAAAAGTGAAAAGCTTCAATCGTACTGTAAATTAATATTTACCGTCCTTGTTTGCAAGTTGTGGCTGAGCCTCTATGTTGCATTCTCTGTTGCTAAGTACACTAATGAATTATTTATCAACAGTGCATTTCATAATTTGTCTGTTGCCCTATCTTGCCATTTAAGGCAAGTATAAACACTATAAAATAGATTTTCAAAGAAGCAAAAAGCAATATGTTGGTTTGATTTGATAAACATGAGTCGAGTGGTTAATTAAAATACATTAATTAGGATTCTTCCAATCGTGTTATTTCTTCGTGTCACGGCTAGATGGCGATATATTCTTAGTCAGCAGATTTTTCGTGTAAATTCTAAAACATATTTCATTTATATGTTGGATATACATTGCTTTCTTTTAATTATTTATTTTAATGTTTTGTCAACCAGTCAGAGTCAAATGACAGCGCTCAAGTAAGTTTAACGAGTTAAATCTTTACTTCACGTTCACTGAGGAATTTATTCGTGGAGGATATGATGTAAATATATGCTCTTCCGGTTTGGACGGCCTCTTTTCGTTCAGGCTAAGCAGTCCGCCGGGTGGGTGCTCTATCATGTCCATGTTATTTCGGTTAAAATAGCATTTCCTTGTCAAAATGTGTCTTGATGTATTCGTTTTGGGTCATGGCAATTTCTTTGTTTTTAATGAAGCTTACATTTACTACCGAAAATATTTTTTTGTGTTGTAGAACGTCACAACTTTATGTCGTAGAATGCATGTGGCAAAGGCCTCTTGGAAGTAGCTAGTTGGTATGGCGGATAGCTAGTTTGCTAACCATGTGGAGTTTGATGATTAGCGACAAAAGGTCGTGATTCAACAGGGAACAATAATTTCATACAGTGTAAATGTCTGTGTAACAAATTATCACGTTTGACTAACTGTATTTGCGGCAGCTATTTATATTTCTCAGCTCGTGGTACAAGTAACGTTATTAACTGTTTGGCTAAGCTAACACTTGACGGCAGACAGCATGCTAAAAAGTAGCTCCCAATGCTTGATATGCCTTGAAGAAGTTTGTTAGCCTAAAAGGCTATTGGTTGAATGTGACGTTAAATTACGGGAACTAAAATGCTTAATTGAGTTGAATTGATGAGCATTTATTTATCGTCTTGTCTTTCAGAGTTTGCAAAGATGCAGATCTTTGTGAAAACGTTAACGGGGAAGACCATCACCCTTGAGGTGGAACCCAGTGATACCATCGAAAATGTCAAGGCAAAGATCCAGGACAAAGAAGGTAAGTTATGTTATTCATCGGGGCATAGTAACGAACACACTAGACACGTATTATCACCGGTTAAGTGTGCAGTTGTCATTAACGAAAGTTGTCTTTCTCTAGGTATCCCTCCTGACCAGCAGCGTCTGATCTTCGCTGGCAAACAGCTCGAGGATGGCCGCACACTGTCAGATTACAACATTCAAAAAGGTGACTATTCAACTCTGCAAGAGTAGGATTTTTCTCAGTACTGCTGGGCTTCTTTGATCTACAGAGATACCCTTGTTCTCTAGATTTAACTGAATTTGTGTTTGTATACCTAAAACAAAATGTTATGCTCTTGAGTTTACATAGAATGCCATTCATTAAGTTTAAAGTATTAAGTTGGTTGCTGTAAGGTCCCAGTTAATTAATGGGCAATTAATTGATTATAAAGTCTTAAGGTTGTTGCTTTAAGGTCCTAGTTAGTTTTGGGGAACAGGCTGATGAGTGTGTAAAAATGATGACTGGAAAATAATTTATAGTAAATGTACTTGAAATGGTAATGGAAAATCCTTAAAGTTGGTGTTGCTTAAAATATCCACCATGAGTCTAAGGGTTAAGACCTTAGGGCCAATGCGGAAATCATGTCCAGGCTAATGCAGGTGTCTGTGTTTTTGTTTGTCAGAGTCTACTCTGCACCTTGTGCTCCGCCTGCGAGGAGGCATCATTGAGCCTTCTCTGAGGCAGCTGGCCCAGAAGTATAACTGCGACAAGATGATCTGCCGCAAGTGAGTATCTAGTTCCCTCATGAAAGTGTGTCCTTACTACATGAGTGTCTATTCTCCTCATGAAAGTGTCCTTACTACATGAAAGACTGTGTGTGCTAGCAGCTAGTCTCCATATAAGTGTTGTGCTTGTGTCCTTACTACAAGACTGTGTGCTAGCATCCATCCATCCATCTTCACGGCATCTTCTGTGGAAATTACTTGAATTCTTCACTTAGACTCGATTTTCACTATGAAATGTAATGCTGCATTAATGTACATGAAAATCCCTACATGAGTCAAGTATTCCAGGTCATTGTCATGAGAAGTCAAAAGTAATAAGAGAAACACATATCTGTCGAATTTGACATTTTAGAATATATGCGTAGGTGCAGTGAAGGACCTCCTGCTTGAGATTGAAAAGCTCCAAACCTAGTGTTGCATCATGCACCAGTGTGACCTGAGTAATGTAAGTCTACGAGGCCCTGTTCTGCGATGTAGAGCTATACAGTCGTGTGGGTGGAATAAATCAAGCTTACATGGAGCGAGTTTCTGGTGATGTGTCTGTAGGTTACAGCTTTACTAGCCCTGTTTCTAAGGCAACGGCTTTGGAAGCCTGCCACGTGCTGCAGGGTTGCTGGTTTACAGCGGTGTGTTCATCTGAACAGCGCAGCCTTCTGACCCTTACCTTGGTTCCTCTTGTGCTGCAGGTGCTATGCTCGCCTTCACCCCCGCGCCGTCAACTGCCGCAAGAAGAAGTGTGGCCACACCAACAACCTGCGCCCCAAGAAGAAGCTGAAGTAGACGCTCTGTGCTCTCCTCTTGGCCCGATGCAGTTCGCATTAGGTGGTTAAATAAATGTTGAGAAAGAAAATTGCCATGTGATCCTGTTGTGATTTCCCGACCCCTCTGCTAACCTCTGGGTTAGTTTGTAGTAGAGATTATTAAATAGACAATAGCTCAGTTGTCAGAACATGGTTTAAGTTGCATAACTGGTGAACAGGCTGCAGATACATAATCAAAGGGGTTTTGTCATGATGGTGTTACAACAACTGGAAGTTTAGATTACTTGATCTGTATCTTCACTTTCCCTGGCATTTTTTTCTCACTGTGAACGGTTAACCTCATGATGGGTCTGTGCCTGAGCTGGGCCAGAGTCTGAAGCCATCTTGAGCTGTCAGGAAGTGACATGTGATCTCTGCCATCTGTAGAAGATGACAGCTGACGCGAAGAACTGCTGTAAGCCCCTCAGGAATGAGGCTGAGCCATGCTCAGATGAACATGCGCAACACAAGACACTGGGCTCTTACAGCGCTTACTTTTAAAACAATCACTTGGTTTATGTACATTGATAACCGTGTTTATGCATAACTTCGATAGATGGGTATCATGACTGGCTGGGGGGGGATATGGATTACCCCTCTGCAAACTAGGAAGGAGTTGATGATGCATTTTAATCTCCAGAGAACAAAGTTTATTTAATTCAGGCTCAAGTAATGCATGACCAAATAAAATCACTTTAGTTTAATGTGCTCTGTCCACATGTTGCTCTAGGTGACTTTAAAAAGCATTACTGTCCCTGGTGTCCAGAGTGGATGCAGGCTAGCTGATCGCTCAATATTGCTAGCAGCACGTAAAGCACCACTGAGACAGCGGGCTGAGGTATCCGTATCAGTTGGAAACCAGATATGAGATGCCAGTTTAATAAACCACTGAAGACAAAGTTAACTTAATTTCTGTTTATTTGTTTGAGATGAGCTAGGGTTGTATTCAGAGTGCCTAAATGATTCACTCCTGGTGTGCAAAATAAAGTGGGTCCTTTGCTTGCAGTTTGCAAACGATTCTCTTAGAAATGGGGTGTCACCATGGTCCAGTCACATCTTGGAAGTCATTTGCGTCACAATATCGACTTTGTTTTGAAAACAGAATGACATACTCTGTTCCGATTTCCAATTACGAGGGTTGTGTAAAAATATCTGATTTCTTTAAAGCTCATTCGAGCTAAACATGCAGCAGTGAAGCAGCCAAAGTTGCCACTGTTCTTACATCTTAAACATCTTGTAAACACATCTTTGCCGGTCCTTAAACACACCCTGACCTGGACAGGATCCTTGCCAGGGTCAGCTACTAGTGGTAGTAGGGGATGGTCATCAGGGTGTGGACAGAGACAAACCATCAAAGTTGTCAACTTTCAAGGCTGACTTGAGACGTGAATAGGTGAGCTGCATTAAAGTCAATGGAATAGGTTTTTTCATGCTAGCATAAGACATGCTTTTATGTCCTGTGTCTCACACCAAAAGTGTGAGCGATGGCTACCCTGCCATCACACGGGTAAAGCTGTCACTGAGGCAAAACCAGTTTAAAGACACAGTTACCTTCTATGACATCACATCCTGTGCCAGAGATACCACCTGACTTCTCCCTGAGTCCAGCATTCAGTCTGTTTGACGGACGGCACGCTATTTCTGGTGCTGTGCGAGGCAGCACTGTCCTCAATTCGTCCTCTTGAGAACGCATCCTTCTGTACTCAGCACTTTCATGTCCTCTTTCGAACACTGCACACGCTATTCCCAGATGGTGTGCTTATTCCAGTACATCTCAGTAACAACAACAAAGAAGAAATTAGAAGAAAGGGAAACTTGTACTTGTACAGTATGCCACCCACCCCCCCCCCCACCTCTGTGAAACCCAAACTAACAACGTTGATAGGTACACCAACAAGCCCCTGACACACCATTTGCCACTCTAAATCTTACTCAACATACTGCCCCTGTACCGTGCAGCCGAGGGGAAAGTGGACAGACGGGTCTCACACACGTGTCTTGTGTCTCCATGTTCTCCATCTCCGAGTCACACTTGAACAGAGGTGATAATGGTGATGCAATCATGCATATATAATACAGAACATGTCGCCTAACTATGATACTTAAATAATACTCATAACTCACATGATGCTGAATAGAGCTCTTCTTCAGCTTCCGCTCACATCACCATGATTTAACACATCATACACATAAAATGGCTCAATATTGATGTAGCATTCAAAATTTAAGACGGACAATAATAAGGTCTTCCCATGTATCAGCTCTAAACATAGATGAAAAAAGCTATTGAAATTGGTAATGCAGCCTACCCTAATACCACAGATCCACTAAAAACAAGAAGCACATAGCCTTTGTGTGCGTGTGTGTGTGTGTGTATATTGAGGGGGGGGACATGCTCTAGTGTGCTGCCCCCCCCTCCCCATCCCAGTCTAAGCAGATATGTCCTGAGCCGAGCATGTGTCCTCTCAGCTGTGGCTCTCTTCGGCTCCGAGGCGAGGCCTACTTGTCGACAAGCTTGGCTAGGCTCTGCCGGATGTCATTGAGGTCGCCGATCTTCAGGTCCAGGATGCCGATGATGCGTCGCACCTCGTTCTCCGCCTGGTCATGATCGTCCCGCGAGGATGCCAGAGTCTCTTCCGCCGCCTGCACGCGCTGCTCCAGATCTGCGTTCTGCACCTCCAGGTCCTAGAACCCACAGAACCCACAGAACCACAACAGTTACTGACAGAGGTCTCAAATCAAATCAAGGCAGCACTACAGTATATCATATATCATTTTTTTTTTTTTTAGATTAACGTTATTTTGCCCTCCCAAACTTTGTAGTAGGCTAACGTCACGTTTGAGTGAATGATGAGCGCGATACAGCGAAATGGATGATAAAAAGCTTCTGAATAGAAAGTTTACCTTTAAAAGTTGTGTTGTGCAAAAGAAGCGAGCTTCACTGTTGTCTGAAAATGTCAACTGGCAGCAAAAAATATTAAGCCATGGTTAAACTGCACTATAGGCTGAGTCCATGTTTATCTTAAATGTGCACTTTATAATTTTATTTTGTACCGCCCTGTTTGGCAATGTTGTTTTTCAATAAAATAAAACATTGCTGAAAGCAAGCCAATCCACTTTTCCATGTTGATAACAGCATTAAAATAAAATTAAAATGATGGAAAAAAAATAATTGAAGGGGCATTTAGAATAGATAAAATTTGCGATCGCGATTAATTTTGATTAATTTAATCGCGATTAATTTTGAGTTAACTATGACAAAAATGCGATTAATCGCGATTAAATATTTTAATCGTTTGACAGCACTAGTAATAATATTAATCTACCAAAATGTAAAGTTAGCACACTTCTGCAGCAAAACACTACCAACAAAGGCATTCAGATAGTGAAGTCTGGTTGAGATCCGGCCCTGAACTGGAATGGACCTGGTCCAAGCACCCAAAGAAGAGACAATATCATTTGCATTGCATTTACATTTCATTTCATGTAATCACTCTACATTAATGAAATCCTGTACCGTAAATGTCAGCTAATTCTGGCATCAGTCACTGGCAACAGACACCGAGTCCACCCTGAACCAAGCACCCACATATGTGAGGTCCATACCTACTATTTCATTCAAGCATATCAGTAATAATGAATTTTGTATTACATATCTCCTGTTCGCCCTCTCCTGTCTACTCGCATCCTGTTGGGTTTTTCCTCTCCTTGCTTACCCCTCTACTCCTGTGATTTACATTTAGATGTATTCATTTATCCCAAGAGACTTCGAGAACAGCACATATAAATCAGTATGTGAGCTCCTTCAGTATCCAACTCGGCTGAGCTTTAGGATCTCTCATACAACACAGAATGAACTATAATTCAGTAATATAGTATAGTGTACAATAAAGCAAATAATATATATGTAGGGCAGTAGAAAAACAACCACACAGATCACTCACTACACACTCCTTAAATCATTTGGAGTGCCTATATCAACTAAACGAAGTGGCGTGGAACTGTACATTAGAGAGCAGGTGAGTCTATGTTTTGTAAATCTGCTCATTTGATTAACTGAGCTCTACATACATAACAGCGGACCAGGCTAGGCAGTCATCTGCTGACAACTCTAAGCACCAGAGTGCCTATATACCTTGCAGCTCCTCCACCAATACTTCCTCCTCTGATGACTGCAACCGCTTCATGGACTTTTTCAAATCAAAGGTCGATAACATCAGGCGCAACATCACACCTGACCAGCCTGATTTTCCCTCGGATCTTGCCCCCAGTGATGGCCTAGCCCTTGATCAATTTGCTGAGGTCACCCAAGCTGAGCTCTCCAGCATTCTTTTAAAAATGAACTCCTCCACCAGCTCTTTGGATCCCATCCCCACATCTCTATTGGAAGCGTGCCTCACAGCCATTGTCCCCACTGCAACCCACATAATAAACAGGTCCCTATCTACTGGTGAAGTAGCCCCCTCCCTCAAACTGGCAGCCATCAAACCTTTGCTTAAAAAGCACAATCTGGACCGTGAGGACCTCTCGAACTACCGTCCCATCTCAAACCTCCACTTCCTAGCAAAGGTCCTGGAAAAGGTCGTCTCCCTCCAACTGCATAACCATCTCCACTCCCACCAGCTTTATGAATTCTTCCAGTCTGGTTTCAGGCCTTCCCATAGCACCGAAACTGCTCTGGTGAGGGTGGTAAATTACCTCCTAATGTCATCAGACTCTGGCTCACCCAGCCTACTAGTCCTGCTGCATCTAAGCGCCACTTTTGATACAGTGGACCATAATATCCTGTTTCGGCGCCTCCAGGAGGTGGGAATTACAGGCACTTCCCTGGACTTCTTTTATTCCTATCTCACAGGACGGCAGGAATATGTTATCCTTGGCAATATCACCTCCGGCATTAGGTGCGTTACCTCCGGTGTCCCCCAGGGGTCAGTCCTGGGGCCCCTGCTTTTCTTTATTTACATGCTACCCCTGGGAAACATACTTCGAGGTCATAACATCCCATTTCACTCCTATGCAGATGACACACAAATCTACATCCAAACTTCACCCGACAAACACCTGGCACTATCACAGACTACCAAATGCCTGGATGACATCCAGCACTGGATGAGCAACAACTCACTATAGCTAAATGGTGGCAAGTCTGAAGCCATTCCTATTGGCACGCCCCATCAAACAAAAAAGGCCGGTATCACCCAAATTACCACTAATGGTCACCCCACCCCTCTCTCCTCACTCGTCACAAACCTTGGTGTCAAGCTGGACTCTTCATTGTCCGTTGATGCACACATCAAATCCATCTGCCAAACATCATTTTACCACCTGAGAAACATCTCAAGGCAGAGACCCTCTCTTCCCAAACATGCTGCAGAAAAGCTGGTGCACGCATTTATCAGCTCCTGTCTGGACTACTGCAACTCTCTGCTGGCATGTCTACCAGCAAAAACCATTCAGAGGCTGCAGTATGTTCAAAACAGTGCTGCCTGGGTTCTCACCAAGACACGGAAATCCGAACACATCACCCCAGTCCTCCACTCCCTCCACTGGCTTCCAATCAACCAGAGAATAGTCTTCAAAGTCCTACTCCTAGTTCATAAGGCCATAAACACCACCGGTCCAGCCTATCTCCAGGATCTCCTCACCCCTCATCTCACATCAAGGACTCTTAAGTCTGGACCTGCAAACCTGCTTGCAGTTCCCCGGACAAATATGACCAGAATGGGAGATCGTGCTTTCTCCTCGCTGGGGCCACGACTTTGGAACAAGCTCCCGGAGAACATTAGGGCTTTGGATTCCCTCACCACCTTTAAATCACACCTCAAAACCCATCTATTTATATCTGCCTTCACCTAAAGTCCTGGTTTCTGTTTTAATTTCTTTTCTGTATTGTTTTTTAGAATGCACTGTTTTTAATTGCTATTTTTGCACTCCTATTACCTTGAATTATTGTTGTTGTGATGTTGTTAAGCACCTTGAGACCTCTTTGGATGTGAAAGTGTGCTATAGAAATAAAATCCATTATTATAACATTTATATACCATGTATAAAGCCACTACTACACCACGACGTTCCCTAGATTGGTAAAACGTGAGTAGGGTGCTAAATCAGGGCCAGACCAGGGTCGGACCAAGGCCAGACCAGGGCAGATCCATTCATATTATCTGTGTTGCCTGAAGTGTTTCTGATTCCTCCATTACTGGGGTAGTGTTTGGTGAAAACACGCCGCGAAGTCTGCATGATTAAAACCCACGTCCGCCTCCCTCTCAGTAAGAGGCTCACGCTGTAGGGTTCGTTACGGCCTCTCTATCTCTTTTTACGTTTATCCATACATTTACATACAAATGAGAGAGCGTCCCGGTCCCAGGGGGTTTAAATGATGACATGTCTGTTGGTTGAGGAGTGGGAGCATCTATGAAGCCTGCATTAGCATGCATTCAGTGTGAGTGTGCTAGCAGGTTAGTGGCTATTAGCCTGTCACTGGAGCTCCTGCTGCCTCAGACTCACCTGCAGTCTCTCGCTGGCCTCCTCCCTCTCCTTCTCTAGCTCACTGAAATCCGATTTCTTGCTCTGCAGATTGTGGATTTCCTACAACAACAAAAACAAAAAAACATAACAAATGTAATACTTCATATTGTTTGGCTGCACGTTTAAAACTTCCCCCCAGTTTGCTACAGATAATATCAACCAGTGTGAGAATGAATGTCAGCTCACTATTCCACTTCATTGACCACATCAAGGTTTTATTTTCAATGACAAAAACTAAGCACAGCTTCCTGAATAAGCATCTTTGCATGTGGGTGAGTTGGAAGAATGCCTTCCATTATTTACCACCTCCACATAATAGCTGACTCTGAGATGCACAGTCTGCCTAAATTAAATATGACTTAGCGCCTTTCCCCCTATCATGGTTGATTACCCTTTCCAGCACCTCGCGTGGCCTCAGCCTGTATCATGGTGAGAGTAAAGTGGGGTTTGTGTGTGTGCGTGTGTGTGTGCGTGTGCGTGTGTGTGTGCGTATGCGTGTGCGTGTGCGTGTGTGTGTGTGTGTGTGTGTGTGTGTGTGTGCGTGTGCTTGTGCGTGTGCGTGTGCGTGTGTCTCATCACCTTGCGTGGCCTCAGCCTGTATCATAGTGAGAGTAGAGGGGGCAATGTTTCTCAGCACTGAAGCTACACTAACCTCATCACCTGGAGCAGTCACAGGTCGAAGTGCTCTCCCATTTCACTAATTAGGCCAAGTAAGGGCATGTCACAATGCTAACACGCTATTTTAAAAGCCTATGCTTTGATGAAACATGAGAGCAAGATGTCTTGGCCAATAACATGTTTGGTTATACATGTGTGTGTGTGTGTGTGTGTGTATGTGTGTGTGTGTGTGTGTGTTTGTGTGTTATCAGTGATAAAACCATTGATGTTGCTTTATGTGGCTCCTCAGAGGGAGGTTTACTCAGCGCTGCTGCGAAATCAAAGTGTCTGCATGTTTCTTTGGCCAGCAGGCTCTCGCGGGGAAATCAGTAAAAATGTTAATGAAGAAGTTCCCACAGGAGGCAGAGAGCAGCAGAGAGAGACTCCAAATGTGTTTCATAAAACATGCAGAAGCTTGATTATAGTCTTCACAACATTATCTTTCTCTCTCTCCCTCCCTCTGCATCTTTCTTTCCCTCGCTCTCTCTCCTTGTACCCCATTCTCTCTCTCTTTTTCTCTTTGGCCTCTCGCTCTCTCTCTTCCTCCCTCCCTCTCCCTCTGCATCTTTCTCTCCCCCTCTCTCTCCCTGTACCCCATTTTCTGTCTCTCTCTTTCACTTTGTGCCTCTCGCTCTCTCTCTCTCTCCCTCCCTCCCTCCCTCCTTCTCACTCTGAATCTTTCTCTCCCTCTCTCTCTCCCTTCTTTTTTTCCCCTCTCTCCCACCTTCTCACTCCCTCTCCCAGGTGGCATGGCACACATCCCTAAACGAGTCCTGAGTGGGTACTGAGGTGGCATGGCACACGTCCCTAAACGAGTCCTGAGTGGGTACTGAGGTGGCATGGCACACGTCCCTAAGCGAGTCCTGAGTGGGCACTGATGGGGCGCTGTTGGCAGCCATTGGTTGGCGGGCCGTTACCTCATCTTTAACCTTGAGCAGTGCTTCCAGCTCCTCCAGGGATTGGCTCAGGTCGTCTCTGCCAGTCTCGCCAGGCTCCGGCCGGCCAACCTGGGTCTCCAGCTCTGACACCTGCACACACACACACACACACACACACACACACACACACACACACACACACAGTCAGAGCAGACAGGAAATAAAGAACAATAATATGAGAGGCACGACATACACAGGGAGAGAAAGACAAGAGGAAAGACAGAAAGGAGAGGGAGGGTCGGACAGACAATAAGAGAGATTAGAGAGAGAAAGAACAGAGATCCACAGACTATAAAGGAGAAGGAAAACCAAGGATAGAGACATGGATACAATAAAAGAGGAAAAAAGAGGGAAAAAGAGGGAAAGAGAGATGAAGAGGAAGACAAAGAGGGAAGAGAGAGAGTCACCCACACAAAGAAGACGGAGAGAGGCTCTGTTCGTATTGAGCAGAAGGCTATTGTTTCAGCTCCGCTACTAAGACAAGAAGGTTGGAAAACAGTATTTAACACGTACAATAACCACCAAGGCCTAGTGAGATCAAAGGAATAATTAGGAAGAGGAAGCTGTATGTTGAGTGGTGTATGTTCTCTGTCTCTTTCTTTGTTTCCTTTTGTCTTTTTTCCCCTTCCTTTTCCCTATCTGTATTTTCTTTCTCCTCTCACACATTAACAGTATCTGTTCATATAGATTCATATGAGTATATGTTCATATAGATTCATATGAGTATCTGTTCATATAGATTCATATGGGTATATATTTCTATCTCTGTTCATATAGATTCATATGGATGTCTGTTCATCCCTCACAGGATTCTTGGCGGGAGGCTGCAGGCTCGCTTGCATCTCCCAGGCACGTGATTGGCGGAGCACTGACAGTATCACACATTAACAGTATCTGTTCATATAGATTCATATGAGTATATGTTTATATAGATTCATATGAGTATCTGTTCATATAGATTCATATGGGTATATATTTCTATCTCTGTTCATATAGATTCATATGGATGTCTGTTCATCCCTCACAGGATTCTTGGCGGGAGGCTGCAGGCTCGCTTGCATCTCCCAGGCACGTGATTGGCGGAGCACTGACAGGAGCAGACAGTGCTGCGTCTCCTATGGCTGCGTATCGTATGGCTGCCTGTCAGACATGTTCCTGCCTGCCTGCCTGCTCTGGGGCTTCTAAGGCACACAGAGAAGCGTGGGCCCAGGGCAGCCCTGGCAGGAGGAAACGTGTCTCGGCACACCTCAACAGACTAGGAGAAAAGAGCGCAGGGGGGTCACGGCGCAATTATCATGGTGTCATCTGCCCGTCTCCAGCCTGCTCACACACGGCAATCACCATGGCATCGCCAGCCAGGCGGCCCGAGCATTTTTACCTCAGAGCCTTTTAAACTATTCCCTATTCTAATGTAGAGCATTTTTACCTCACAACCTTTCAAACTATTCCCTTTTCTGATGTAGAGCATTTTTACCTCACAACCTTTCAAACTATTCCCTTTTCTGATGTAGAGCATTTTTACCTCAGAACGTTTTTCAAACTATTCCCTTTTCTGATGTAGAGCATTTTTACCTCAGAACGATGGCTAAAAAGGCATGCTAATCTAGTGAGACAAAACAATATCCACTTACACACAATGGAGAATAACTAGCAACTGCAAAGCTGAACAGTGTCTAACAAGAGTATGGGAGAGTCTTACTGTAGTGAGTGTTCTTGGTTAGCGCACCACTGAGTGCACTGCTTCTTTTTGTACACTACGGAGTGTTCTTCTTAAGCGCACTACTTTAGTGTTCTTTCTTAGCATGTGAGTGACCAAAGAATGCAGCAAGAGATTAGCACTCTTCTAAAATGTCAGAGTGTTCCGCTAGAGTGACATCAGAGTGGATCAATGGGGATACTTCTAAAACTCTGGACATTTGTCATGAGAGAGGGGTATTACACAGGTCTACAGGCCTATCATTGAGGGAGAGGGCCATGTGTGTGAGGGGGTGGTGGTGTGGGGTGAGAGAATATGATCCCAATATAATCTCAGACTCCCTCTGGTCATTTGTCTTGTGGAAGTGGGGCAACAGTTGTACAGATCCTCGTCCTGAACCCCCTACCCCCCTGGATCCCCCGGAGAGGTGGCCTACTTTGTGGTGCCACCTGGCTGACTTTGCAGCACCAATAACCTTTAGTGAGGCTGACACAGAGCCCCGCTCTCCCTGCTCACATCACCACGGTTACTAAACTAACAGTACATACGATTCTCTTGGTCGATTTGCCTCACTTGAGCGCACCCGATGAAAGACTTTCTGCCTTAATAACTCGCACTGAGGGCAAAATGGTTTGAGTCACATTTTACGTATGTGTGCAGCGACTGCCTGCTGTATATCAAGGCGCACGTAGTGGAGTCCTGGAGGTGAGACAACTGCAGCTGCTTAAATAGTTTTCCTGACAAAATCCATGACTTTTCCAGAGGAACAGGCAGCAGTCTGAGTGAAAACACAAACAAAATGCTTTGATGAACAGCAAACTTCCGAAAACCTCAGGAGACCAGGTAAGGCCAAAGACGCAATCAGGCACATCGCGAGATGGCGAGAGTCGCCACTTGCGTTTCACGCAATCTGGCACTCCACGAGTGGGCGAGACTCGCCACTTTGTGAATGAAGCGTGCTTCACTTAGGCTCGATCTGGCACTCCGCGCCGCATTGCATAGAGACGGGCGCACATGAGACATAAACGTTGTTGAGACTCTAATTAAAGATCTTAGCCTACTAGGGATGAGAACCGATAAGATTTTGACGATTCCGGTTCCTTATCGATTCTTGCTTATCGAACCGATTCCTTATCGATTCTCTTAACGATTCTTATAATTGGGTAATGGGTGAAAAAAGAGCACAAACGGGTTTTTTACATTAATGTTCTTTTATATAAATTTCTAGAATGTTTACATACACATTTAAACATAACTTAAATAAAATGTGTTCTGTTTAATATAAACGTTCATAAAAATAACAATGCTCCTTCCTTTTGTAAAAGGGTATATTATTAACTGAGCTGGCAAAAAAATTTAACTAGCAGTGGCAAAGACTATTTACAATTTTTGTGCAGAAAAATTTGCATGTCTGCCTTCTCTGGGAGGATACGCGTTCGCTCAGGGCTAATTGTGTCTCCAGCTTGACTGTATATTTTCTTGTAGGTTGCTTGGTTGTATTGCTAATAGCGAAATATTATGCTTAACGCTTCTAATAGCAATTTAGAGTCCACTACAAACACAATAACGTACTGAAACATACTTGTATCATGTACAAACTAGGCACTCAGTATATTTAACACTTAGCTATTGCTGCCACTGAATTGGCTACGAGAAACTTATCAATATCGAACTGTCAAACTGAGGGAGCTGCACGCGTTATTATTAACGGAGTCTTTTGTACAGCCTAACCTACCCTAGAACCAACAGAGGGGAGGCAAGCACTGCCCCAGCCTCTAGCCAACGGCTGAAAATAGAAGATTCTACAGTTAAGCTAGCCTAGTTATAGCCTGGCCGTTACCAGCCTGTGACTCCATTTCATTCCGTCTTTCAGTCTGGGCCAACCCAATGCATTTTGGTTTCCGAGATGGGCGGGTGCTTATCTTGAGGTTTAAAATCATTGGAGTTCCCTTAACCAATCAGCAACGTTTAGTAAGCATTCGGTAGATTAAACTCTTCCCAAAGCCAGTTGGGAGAAGAGCTACGACGTCCTTTCCAATCATAAAACTTACAAGAAAATACTCTTGTTCTCCTTTTAATTTTCTGATGTTCACGAGAGTTGAGACAACTTTTCCGATAGCTTTTCGTGTCTTTTCCTCCAAGGCGAGTTTTGCGTCACAGCTCTGAACTGTTCGCTGATTGGTTCTGCAAAATTTTGAGTTCTGGAGACGATTGTCAATGGGGTTGGGCCAGACTGAGTATGAGCTTGAAATCAATTCAGGCGGAAATACGTGGGCTGGTGTCACCAGGCTAGCCTAGTTATGTAAGTTATATATAATATATGACAATGTCCAACATCGCCCATTCTGTTAAGCAATTCAATGCTAAGTTTAGTTATGGTTAACACGAAAACGCAAACGTTTGCTGGTAACACACGAGTAACACCGTTATGACTTATGATAAAACATTTTGAGGAGTTTACCTTGGCAAGTTAGGGATGAAGCGCCGACGTTAGTTGAGCTGCTGCTGGCATCGAAAACATGACATTCTTGTAATTTTATACCATGTGTGCTCAAGTGCTTATTCATGGTAGATGTACTTCCTTCCTTTGAGGAAATAATTTTTTTACAGAGGTTACAAGTGACCGTGTTTGCATCCGTTCGGGTGAAATAAAGCCACACTTAAGATCGCTTCTGTCGAGTTGCCATTTCTGCTGCGTTCTGATTATTATTAAGAGTTTGCACATGCGCAAACGGCACATAGACCCGTTAACAGACCCGGTTATGAATTTGGCTAACGATTCCAAAGATTCGGCTCATTGGGAACCGGTTCTAAACAAGACCCGGTTCTCGGTTCCCATCCCTACTATATACGTTGTTGAGACTCTTATTAAATATCTTACTCATTCTCACAAAGACAAAACAAATAGCTACACGTAGCCTATAAACGTTGTTGAGACTCTTATTAAAGATCTTACTCATTCTCGTGGTTGAAAGTCGGTAACAAAACAGAGACAAATAGCTACACGGTCAAGCAATGTCATTTGACTCTTATTAAAGATCTTACTCATTCTCGTGGTTGAAAGTCGGTAACAAAACAGAGACAAATAGCTACACGGTCAAGCATTGTCATTTAATGTCATTTATTTCAAAAACCAACAATCAGAGTCTAATAGCTATGGTTCCAAGACACAAAAAATCCAGGAACTAGGTCTGATGGCCTATCAACCTAGACAAAAGGCCAGGAGCCGCCTTGATTGTTCTAACCTGGTGCTGTGTAAACTTAGTCTGGGAAGTCCCGCCCCTCTTCTCCGGCCAATTTGATTTTGCCTCTGAAAAGGGTCTGGCAAAGATTGCACAGCCGTTCATTACAGCATTCTCAGGATCTCTGGGACCAATCACAAACTGGCTTTTGGCTACCTGGCGCGCCATTGGCGGATTTAAAATAACCACGTCTACGTATCAAAAGTGAAACCGAAGAGAAAAGCACAGCAAACTATATACTGCTCTCGCGGCTGTCTTGGATGATTTCAAAGGCAAGTTTTCTTTGAAAATAGAACAGAAACTTGCTCTGAAACAATTCATACAGAAAAAATATGTGTTTGCTTTATTACCGATCGTTGTATCGTTGTATAGTATCGTTGGTCTGATTGGTTAAAGGCGTGTCCAATTACGTGAGTGAAGTGGACCTCCATTTAGTACTTTGCCAGACTAACTGAGCAAATGAAATGCAGTGAAGGGGCGGGGAATTCCCAGACAAGTGTAAACTACCTTGTGGGGGTTGAATTGGTATTTTCTTATTTTTTTTGTTCAGCCACTTAACATTTTATAGTGTTTTCATATCTATATATACTTATTTAAAATTGTTGTCCCTATTCATTGTATTTATATCATATCATGCCTCCTACCTCATATTCATTGTACTTATATCATATCATGACTCTTACCTCATATTCATTGTACTTATATATCTTATCATGTCTCTTACCTCATTCATAACTTCTATTGCTACCTTCACCTGTACCATATCTGCATTAATGACCAACTATTGCTGCCAATGTTACTACTGCTCATAACCCATATATCTTGTACTGTCATATCATATTGTATATTTCCCATCTATTTATTTTTATATTACCACTATACATATGCAGAATATTCTGCACTCTTCTGCTATGGTTCTTCTGGTTAGATTCCGTCGCATTGTACTTATATCATATCATGACTTACCTCATATTCATTGTACTTATATCTTATCATGTCTCATACCTCATTCATAACTTCTATTGCTACCTTCACCTGTATCATATCTGCACTAATGACCAACTATTGCTGCCAATGTTACTACTGCTCATAACCCATATATCTTGTACTGTCATATCATATTGTATATTTCCCATCTATTTATTTTTATATTACCACTATACATATGCAGAATACTCTGCACTCTTCGGCTATGGTTCTTCTGGTTAGATTCCGTTGTCTCAGTACTTGGCCAACCCCCTGTGTGATGTCACATGTGAGCGCCAGTGTTGTCAATCACATGTGGGCGCCAATGTTGGAAGTTGTATTGTTAAACGTTGAGTACTTTGGTAGATTAAAGTGTAAACTTTGAATACAAATGCCTGTACAACTTCTATACATTATCTGTAAGGTTGTGAGTGTGTAAGTGTAAATGTAAGTTGGATTCGTAAAACGTAATAAATGACATTGCTTGACTGTATAGCTATTTGTCTCTGTTTTGTTACCGACCACGAGAATGAGTAAGATCTTTAATAAGAGTCTCAACAACGTTTATAGGCTATGTGTAGCTCTTTGTTTTGTCTTTGTGAGGATGAGTAAGATCTTTAAGAGTCTCAACAACGTATATAGTAGGCTAGATCTTTAATAAGAGTCTCAACAACGTATATGTCTCATGTGCGCCCGTCTCTATGCAATGCGGCGCGGAGTGCCAGATCGCGTCCTAAGTGAAGCGTGCTTCACTCACAAAGTTGCGAGTCTCGCTCACTCGCGGAGTGCCAGATCGCGTGAAGCGCAAGTGGCGACTCTCGCCCACTCGCGATGTGCCTGATTGCGTCCCGGACCTTAGCTTGAGGAACAGATAAGTGCACCCCCTTCCCCCCCCCCACGCACACACACGCTGTGTTTACAAATCACCTGAGCTGGAGCTGCTTCTGCCTGTAGGCGTTTCAGGGCATGTGTGAGTGTGTGTGTGTGTGTGTGGTAACTGTTTTTGCCAGGGTTACGGTTAAGACCGGTCCCATATGTGTGTTTGCCAAGGCTGTGGTTAAACGGCCTGCTCCATGTTACATTCTCTTATTGTGGCTTTTTATTACTGACAGAGCTAGAGCCCCGACAAGGTCTGACTCACTCCATTTTCCCTTTCCCTTTCTCTCTCTCTCCCTCCCTCCCTCTCTCTCTTTCTCTTTCTCTCTCTCTGCCCCCCCTTCCTCTATCTCTCTTCTTAATCAATAGTCTCCCTTGTCATCTTTGTGTATGTATGTGTGTATATATTTATCTGCTCATCATTGCTTCCTCTCCAGGCAGCAGGTAAGATTGAATTTCACATCCCATAAATCTGCCATTTCATA
>NC_137921.1:34852270-34862270 GCF_963457725.1 Sprattus sprattus | reverse complement strand
AATGTTGAGCCCAGGATTGGTCAATTCAAACTTCTCCTGGGATTTCTCGCGGGCCAATCGTGCGGCTTCTCGTATTTCCTTGAACTGGTCTGCAAACTGGAGGGAGAAACAGAGGTCTTTACAAACCTGTGAGTAGTCGCGAGAGGAGTCCTAAAGACATACTCCTAAAGACACACTCCTGAAGACACACTTTATAACTCCTTCATAAGCACGTGGTAACTACCTACTACTACAATCAATTGTACAGAGTGTCATTCTTAGATAGTTTCATTGGCTTTAGGCACGAGTGTGTGTGTGTGTTTATGTGGGTGTGTTTGTCTGTGTATGTGTGTGTGTGTGTGTGTGTGTGTGTGTGTGTGTGTGTGTGTGTGTGTGTGTGTGTGTGTGTGTGTGTGTGTGTGTGTGTGTGTTTGTGTGTGTGTGTGTGTGTGTGTGTGTGCGTGTGTGCGTTTGTGTTCACCTGCTGTTCGGTGGAGAAGCCCAGCCCGTAGTAGACAGTGTGTGTGTGTGTGTGTGTGTGTGTGTGTGTGTGTGTGTGTGTGTGTGTGTGTTCACCTGCTGTAGCTGCTGCTCAGTGGAGAAGACCAGCCCGTAGTAGACGGTATGTGTGTGTGTGTGTGTGTGTGTGTGTGTGTGTGTGTTTCACCTGCTGTAGCTGCTGCTCGGTGGAGAAGCCCAGCCCATAGACGGTGTTGGCCCGGCTGTCGGCCCACTGGCCAAACTTCTGAGACGTCTTGGTGAAGGTCATGTTGGGGGTGATGGTGCTGTTGATGATGGCCTGGATTCAACCATACAGGCAGACCCATTCAGTGTAATGCACACGACACACACAGACACATTCAGTGTAACGCACACAGACACATTAAGTGTAACACACACAGACACATTTAGTGTGACGCACACAACACACATTCAGTGTAACTCACACAACGAACACAGACACAATAAGTGTAACACATACAGACACATTTAGTGTAACGAACACGACACACACAGACACATTCAGTGTAACGCACACGGCACACACAGACACATTCAGTGTAACACACACAGACACATTCAGTGTAACACACCCGACACACACAGACACATTCAGTGTAACGCACACAGACCCATTCGGACAGAACAGGCAGACACATTCAGTGTAACACAGTGTATTCATACATTCATATTTATAAACATATATTTAAAAGCACAACAGGAGAAAAAGACGTTTCAAATCAAACTGTGACTGGTGACACTGCTTAGAGATTTAGAGCAGCGCCATATAAGGGCCAGATTTACAGCATATGTGAACCAGATCTACACCATGTAAGGACCAGGTCTACTCCAGATTAGGACCAGATCTACACCATGTAAGGACAAGATCTACTCCAGATTAGGACCAGATCTACCCCAGATTAGAACAAGTTCTACATCAGATTACACCTGTATATGGCATAATCTAGCAACCCCGACCCAACCGATGTACACCTGATCCACAAAGGAACAGGGCCAGATCTCAACAGTTCTACACCAGAACATGGCCGCATCTACACCAGAACTTGGCCGGATCTGCTCAAAATCAGTGCCAGATCTGCACCATATCAACACAATTGGCTTTTAAAGGCCCTGAGATTGAAGCAAAATCAGCTGTGAGTGATTCTTAACACAGTGGATGTGACTGATCATGGGAATCTAATACGTAGCCCCTCACCACAGCACGCTACGCTACGCTAGCTATTTCCATCCTCTCTACTGACATGACATCCATTTGTTTTGGGAACGGGAACTCGGATTCTACTGTCACATTTGCAACGCAAGGTTGTGTGTGAGAAAAGGAAATCTGTGGTTTTGTGTGTGTGTGTGTGTGTCACCTTGGTTCCTCCCACACTGATGATCCGGTACACACTGCGTGTGGCATCGTAGAAGAAGGAGACGGTGACGGCGTGCTTGCTGGCAGGGATCCAGTTTCGCTTGGTTACTGGGTCGATCTGGAAGACGTGCGCTTTGGCACTGAACAGCGGGGGCTCTCTGGGGGGACAAAACACACATGAACATACACATATTATGTATACAGAAACACCCACATATGAACATACACATAAACATACACATAAATATGTATACACTCACACACATACATATGTATTCAGACTCACACATATTAACATTCACACAAACACACACACACACACACACACGTGTATACAGACTCACACACATAACAAATGCAGATATACACAGACACACATACAAATGCAGACTCACACAAATAAATACAGAGACACACACACACACACACACGCACACGCACGCACACACACACGACAGCTACTGTAATTCTGGCATCTGTGGCCCCCGGTTCTCTTATATCACATGAACAGTAAACCCGTATGCTAATCCAACAAAATGGTATCTGCATTTCCTTGAACTCATCACAGCAAGTCAAGATCAATTACTGTCCCGGTGACATGCTTTTAAATGTCCACATCCCCTCCATATCTGCTTTCTGATGCCTCATTATTTTTAATGAGTTCCCAACCAGCTCATTAAGTCCAACATCGATTTCTGAGGAATGGTTGCTATCGAGACATTGGGCCAGGGAGTGTGGTTTTTTTGTCGTGAACATGACCTTGCCTGTCAGCCACTTCAGTTCCTTTGCAGAGCATGACATGCGGTTACTTTCTCTCAGCATATAGGATATGTTATATTTCAACTATATCTAGTACTATGTTAAATTTAATTCTTCACCGTGTTGTATTTCTATTATACCTGGATCCAGTTAAACTACCCTTAAAGGCACCCAGTGCAACATTAGGGTATCAACATGGAAATATTCTGGATAAGACAATCTTTATGATATTGACATTAACTTGACCTTGCCTGTCAGCCACTTCAGTTCCTTTGCAGAGCATGACATGCGGTTACTTTCTCTCAGCATATAGGATATGTTATATTTCAACTATATCTAGTACTATGTTAAATTTAATTCTTCACCGTGTTGTATTTCTATTATACCTGGATTCAGTTAAATAGAATTCCACCCTATATAATATGTCTAGTAAAGCCTATCCGGATCTCAGACAATAGACTTCCTTCCCATGTGATATTTCTAGTAAAGCCTACCTGGATCTACGATCAATAGAATTCCTTCCCATGTCATATTTCTAGTAAAGCCTATGTGGATCTCAGTCAATAGAATTCTTCCTCCTGTGGGCTGCTGTCTGTTCTTCCCTACTCTAGATGAGCAGGACAGAGACACGACCATCAGATGCAGTTACAAAAGCCCTCTTGTGACTGCGCTCTTACTGTAAAGCCCATTTCACATGCAACCAATAGTTTGCCATCTAAAAATACTCAACACTAATTCTACCTACTCCAGGGGTGTTGCGAATTATAAAAGTACCGCAGTCTACTTGGCAAATTGAAGAATTCAAAAGGATTTGTTTAAAGGTAGAATAGATGCTAAGATATTTTAAACACTTCCTCATGTGAGTGTGAAGATGCAGAGATCAATGCTTCACCCCTGCCCTCTTTAGCTGCGTGCTCCTCCCTTTACAGCCGGATGCAGTGGCAGCACGTTTTAGACACAGTCATTGTTTTCAATTCCTGTGGGCGATGAAATGCATGGTGATTCTCTGATATGCAGGTGGGGAAGGTGAAATGCATTTTTTTTTTCTGGACATGGGAAAAATCAGATTTTGTCTAGCAGTCTGAACAAGACCTCAGATGGTTTCTCAACTACTTCAGCAGTCAATTTCAGTCACCCTATGAGGAGAATAGCTTTGTGATGATATTGAATGTGGTGGTGCAGTAGTTGATAGTAATTCGCGCCACAGCCCTGTAAGCGGTTGATAGTAGTTAGCGTCACCTAGGGTTGCCACCTGTCCCGGTTTTACCGGGATTGTCCTTCTTTTTTGTAACCTGTCCCGGAAAACTTCAAAATTCTCCCGGGACACGGAATGTCCCGTTTTTTCATGGGCTTTGCTTTGTCAACATGAACATTCCTGATCATAAAATATTTTTTCCTGCGGGTCCATACACTCAAAATATGCGTTGTATCTCATTATGCTCAATCTCTCTCTCCTGCGCAGTCTGCACGGCCACTAGGTGTGTGACGTTGCATAGCCAATCTCGCTCGCGCATTAATTCAACTGATGCTTGCTATCGGAGGGCGTGTGAAAGAGGTTGAATCGCTTACTGCACGTTACTGTAGGTTGTGCTGAATAGAAACAACGTTGACATGGGAGGGGAGACTGAGGACGAGGATGGCACTACTTGAACTGACAGGCCAGTTAAAAAACAAAATTTAAGGTAACACTTGTTTTAATAATGATTGGATGAAAAAAGGAAATTTCTCCAAGTGGCTAAAACCACACCAGGTGATCCACTTTCTGCTACATGTTACCTATGCTCAGTTAAGATTCTCATTAAGCATGAAGTGAAATCTGCTTCGGATGAACATGCTTAAACAAAAAACCATCAGAATCGTGTTCAAGTCACCAGACAAACCAAGGCAATTTCATTCATGATTATAAAATGTTCAGCAGACAGAGTTACTGTTGCCCAATTAACAGCTAGACCTACTTATCATGGTGTGCGACATGGTTACAGCTACCTGTCAAGTGTCACTGATAGCTGCAGCAAAGGGAAACACACAGAATGAATGGAAGACCAGGTAAGGAAATTATTACATCAAGAAGGCCTTAGGCAACTCTAATGTCATCCCTCATGTGTTTAGCTGAGAGGTAGAGAAGGCAAGCACAAGCAATGCACACACCAGTATCTAAGGAACTAGGTAAGCTGTTTCCACTCATGAGATTGCTTTATGTTTAAAATATTGGTGGGCCCAGGGATGGATTGGACGAACAAGCATACTGGGCCACGGCCCCCATGAGCTCAGGGGGCCCCTAAGCCAGAGCCTCTGCATGAAGTCACTGTAATTAACTATTAAGTGTACCTGCGCTGTGTTAGCAAATGTATATGTGCACTGTATATCCTGTTGAGGTACAGGTGAATTAAGTTATTGTGCTGTTGAACAAAAAAAAATGTCAATGTCAATTCAATGTAAGGTTTTGCACAATAATGTTTTTTTTCGGGCGCGAAGAGTGGGGGGCCTTTTACACGGCCAGGCCCAGGGGCCCATGGTTTCATAATCCGTCCATGGGTGCGCCGTGGTATGTCGTGTCATCAATATGTCCAGGTTTTTTGTCAGACACAGGTGGCAACCCTAGCGTCACCACATTGTAAGCGGTTGATAGTAGTTAGTGTCACCACGTTGTTAGCGGGTGATAGTAGTTAGCGTCACCACATTGTAAGCTGTTGATAGTAGTTAGCGTCACCACATTGTAAGCGGTGGATAGCAGTTAGCATCATCACATTGGAAGCGGTTGATAGTAATTAGCGGCACCACATTGTAAGCGGTTAATAGTAGTTAGCATCACCACATTGTAAGCGGTTAATAGTAGTTAGCGTCACCACATTGTAAGCGGTTGATAGTAATTAGCGCCACAGCACTGTAAGCGGTGGATAGTAGTTAGCATCACCACATTGTAAGCAGTTGATAGTAATTAGCGCCACAGCACTGTAAGCGGTGGATAGTAGTTAGCGTCACCACATTTTAAGCGGTTGACCCGGGTTTGGTTGCTGATTGCTGCAGGTTGTCTATTATTCGCTTTAGATAAAAGCGTCTGCTAAATATCCAACCACTACCCTTAAAGGCACCCAGTGCAACATTAGGGTATCAAAATGGAAATATTCTGGATAAGACAATCTTTATGATATTGACATTAACTTCACCATATTAGCACATTTGCATCATTATTTGATACTTTGGGCGTTAAAAAGCAAGAGCGTAGCCACCAATAAATAAAGCAGGATTCCAGTCAATGGAAAAATGGCCTGAAACTTACTACGTGTAAAAAAGACTAGAAATTGAATGTTTATTTTTTGAGTCTCAAGCCTATAAAGTTGCACTGGGTGCCTTTAAACGAGAGCAAGGTGAAATTCAAAGGAAGACTGGCCTTTACATTTAGACAAGATCATCTCTAAAGACTTACCTTACCCAACAAAATGGGTGGTCAAGATGAGCTCCCTGGTCTACGTCACAAACTCTACGCAGATCTACACAGCGGGCAAGGGAGAAAGCTCCTGCTCAACGTGTGGTCATGGATTGACCCTACTATGGGTATAATCCCCATTTTCATGGAGCACTTTTTTTGGCCTCTAATCGTTAGTTTTTAGTGAAGAGTGGGACAGGAAATGAGAGGGAGAAGAGGTGGGGAGTAGACAGGAGAAATGACATCAGGCCGGAATCGAACCTGTGTCCTCCATGGGCATCAAGCCCAAATGTTGTCAGAGCTACTGGTTGTGCAACAGTGCCCCCCTCATGGAGCACTTCTACTCAGGGATAAAGCTTTTCCAGGGAATAAAGAGCCACGGAACTGGATGCCTGCGGCGCTGTTTGTGCAGGAAGGGACTCAGGGGAACGAGCAAGCTTGGTTGGGCAAACACAAATTGAAAGAGGCTAAAAAAAGAAAATTTAACATTTTGTGTTTTGGCAGGACTCCAGAGCTATTATGGTGCTGTCTGATGCCTCTTATCCCACTGAGAGAGGGTCAGTAAAGAGAAGAGACCACACTGAGGGGGTAGTGGCAGCCTCTCCGACTACCACAAACACATGGAAGGTGCGAATCAGATGGTTGGATGTTATCTGTTCCAACATTGTTCAACATGGAGAAGGAGGCTCTTCTTCTTTTAACAGGCTGTCAGATGCTACACTGCATACACCGCTGCAAGGGGTGCTGGAGGAAGAACATTCACAGCCGAGTACGAGAGACGCTACACAGAGTGGAAACTAGACCTGCCACAGGAACTTGTCACAGCAAGGAGCACTCCTCAACCAACCGTACCTGAGGGAGCAACATCTCAGAAGAGAAGGATCTGGAGGGAGTGTACACTGCAACTTACCTACTTGCAGTGCCACTACTGTCAGATTTCAGTTTTGTTTATTAATTAAAACAAAATTGAAATGAACATTAGGGCAAAGGCTACAGGTTAAAGCTTAATGTTTAGGCTTTCGAAAGGTTTTGATTTCATGTTTCTCTCTGCTACTGAGTCTGAGAAATAAAGGTTTAAGTGAATGTTCTGTCAGTCTTTCAGAAAACTATATTTTACAGTAGAATGCTATTTTCAAACATGCTTTTAGAATGCTCTCTTAGAGGTCACCTGGCGGGTTAGCTTGCCCCAGAGGAGGTAGTTGAGTGGAGTTTCCATGAGGGTTGACAGCTTGGATGATAGCGTGCTTAAGATTACTAAAACAGTCATCCATCTTCAATACCATCTGCCTTTGCTTTCACCCCCCCCCCCCCCCCCCCCCCGCCCAATCATGGTCAGGGGGGTTGCAGAGATGATGGCTGTGACTAAAGACCTGATTAATGTGCCACATCAGATCCAAACGCTGCCTGTCTCCACACACACACACACAGACACAGACACACAGACAGACACACACACACACACACGCACACACACACACAGTCCTGATGAGCATGTAAAGGGATCTGCTCCTGATCTGACAGTAAAGGGTTCGAGCTCTGATGTGACAGATCTAAATTCCCTCTCCCTCCCCTGACAGAACCACCAGACCAGAATTGGATCTGGAACACAACCCTACCTGGCCTGTTGCAGGTCCAACAGACCCTTGCCAGGGCAGGATGCCTTGTTTGCTTTAGAGTTAGTATCCGCTTTGATTCAGAGAAAGTGCCTGCCTCTCTAGCCTCAGAGATCCAGCGTGTGATCCAGCGTGTCACACATCACATGACTGCTGTCTGCTCGGAACAGAAGCATCAGCAGCAAGCATCAATGAGCGCATGAAGATGATGACAACTAATATGGACTGATATGACTTCTGAAAATCTCACAGATTGAGTTGGCGAGATGGAGACCAAGCACCCGCAACACACACAACACACTGCAGGAACAACATCAACACATGACACACACTACGAAGAACACCCGATCAGGACACTCACACTGCAGGGGTCGTGAGATTATTGGCGTACATAGTACAGGTATTTGATGTCAACACTTTGAGTAGTATCAACACACACACACACACACACACACACACACACACACACACACACACACACACACACACACACACTTTGAGTAGTATCAACATGGGCAAACTAGGCATCCAGAACAAGGCTCACAGAGAATACAAGGACGCAGATAATCTTTTGTCACACAACAAAAAAGGCACACAAACACACAAACACTTACACATTCTTACACGTTCTGACACACACACACACACACACACACATACACACACACAGGCATTCTGGAGCTGAGGGCTGTGTGGAGCTGATGGCTTTCATTCAGCAGCCAGCTGGAACATTCCATGGAGGCCAGCAATACCAAGGTCCCTTCAGGGAGGGTTTTCACACACACACACACACCCACACACACACACACACACACCAAGCAGTACCAAGGTCCCTTTAGGCAGGGTATTCACACACACCCACCCACACACACACACCCACACACATACCCAGCAGTACCAAGGCCCCTTCAGGGGGGGTTATCAAGCGACTGCACAGAGCAGGACTCATGAGCAATATCCTCACACATACACAAACATTCATGTATACCAACGCAATCATACACACTCAGACACACACACACACACATACAGTGCCACTTTAAAGTATGTGAACCCCTTGACCACTTAGGAGTTTTCTGTTGTTTTACCATGATTTTTCATTTTTTTCATCACCAATTTTCCATAGAAGGAATGTCAGGTTTATGTTTATCATTTGCATGTACTTTTTTTAGAGGGAATTGTTTGAGTAGCCAAAAGACTACATGAAACATGGAATTAGTCCATTTCAAAAGTAAGTGAACCCCCAGCTAAGTTGGTAAAGTCAAGCAGGTAACAGATTCAGTGAAACTTATTTGGGTGCTTAATTAGTCAATTAAGCAAACCGATCATCTGAGACATCCTTAGGGAAAGGTTTGGGCAACACAGATTAAAAGAGAGAGGAAACCAACCAAACTACTGTAATGCCAAGGTGTACCCACACAGATCAACAATGCCGAAAGGAAACGAGATATCTGAGAACATCAGGAAGAAGGTTCTGACAGCCCATCAGTCTTGGGAAAGCTATAAGACCATCTCCAAAAGATTCCAGCTCCATCCATCCATCCAAGACAAATAATTTAGAAATGGAGGGCATTCAACATGACCGCATCTCTGCCTAGAAGTGGACGCCCATCAAGACTATCACCAAGAAGCACCAGAAGAAGAATAAATCAGGTAAAAGTCAACCCACACATCACCTCTAAAGAGTTTCAGACCTCTCTGGCAGCATCTGGGGTAAATGTACATGGGTCTACAATCAGACGAAAATTGAATAGACATGACATTCATGATCGGGTTGCTAGAAGGAAGCCTCTGCTCTCAAGAAAGAACATAACTGCCCGTTTCAACTTTGCCCGAGAGCACTTGGATAAACTAAAGGCCTTCTGGAAGTCCCTTCTTTAAACAGATGAGTCCGAGATAGAATTATTTTGTCACGATCAAAACCAACTATTTTCGTCTGATTGTAGACCCATGTACATTTAACCCAGATGCTGCCAGAGAGGTCCGAAACTCTTTAGAGGTGATGTGTGGGTTGACTTTTACCTGATTTATTCTTCTTCTGGTGCGTCATGGTGATGGTCTTGATGGGCGTCCACTTCTAGGCAGAGATGCGGTCATGTTGAATGCCCTCCATTTCAAAACTATTTGTCTTGGATGGATGGATGGAGCTGGAATCTTTTGGAGATGGTCTTATAGCTTTCCCAAGACTGATGGGCTGACAGTACCTTCTTCCTGATGTTCTCGGATATCTCGTTTCCTCTCGGCATTGTTGATCTGTGTGGGTACACCTTGGCACTACAGTAGTTTGGTTGGTTTCCTCTCTCTTTTAATCTGTGTTGCCCAAACCTTTCCCTAAGTATGTCTCAG